>NC_057800.1:626816801-626820147 GCF_018294505.1 Triticum aestivum
AAGATGACCCTCGGGAGTGCGACTCCCAAGGGAAAAGTATAGGTGGTGGTGAGGCAAATGGTAAAACCAAGGTTGGGCCTTCCTGGAGGAGTTCTATTCAAAGTGAACTATCAAGGGGTTGCCATAACACCCAACCGCGTAAGGAACGCAAAATCAAGGAACATAACACCGGTATGACGGAAACTAGGGCGGCAAGAGTGGAACAAAACACTAGGCATAAGGCCGAGCCTTCCACCCTTTACCAAGTATATAGATGCATTAAAGTAAATAAGATATAATAATGATATCCCAACAATATCCATGTTCCAACATGGAACAAACTTCATCTTCACCTGCAACTAGCAACGCTATAAGAGGGGCTGAGCAAAGCGGTAACATAGCCAAACAACAGTTTGCTTGGAAAGGTGGGTTAGAGGCTTGACATGGCAATATGGGAGGCATGATATAGCTAGTGGTAGGTATCGCGGCATAGCAATAGAGCGAGCAACTACCAAGCAAACATATAAGTGATTTCAAGGGTATGGTCATCTTGCCTGAAATCCCGCAAGGAAGAAGAACGAGTCCATGAAGAAGAAACACAGACGTAGTCGAACGAATTCTCACAACTCCAGAAAAAACCCGAAGCTAACGAGAGAAGGAACCCGGAAAGAAGCAACATAGTAAACAACCATCACATAAACATGGCAATATGCATAACCAAGTATGATGCATGTCCGGTTTAATGAGGCATGGCATGGCAAAGTGCACAAACAATACTACAAGTTAAGTGGAGCTCAATATACAACGAGTTGCATATTGATGAAACACGACGGTCGACTATTTATTTCTCTCCCGTTTAGGTACCCAACAATATTAAATGTTGGTAAACATGACAAGAGGTGAAACATAAGTAAACTAAACATTTAGGCAAGTTTAAATGAGGTCGGAAATAAAAAACAACAATTCTGGTAAATCCCCATATGCATTTAGCATTATTAAAGCAAGCAAAACTTTAAACATTTTAAATGTTATTATCATGATGCGGATGACATGTGCGAGTTTATGAAACACGCAAGCGAAAGACAAGGCAACAACAGCGAATAACTAGAAGACACCTGGCGCATCGGCCTCGGGGCGTCACAGCGCAGTTGCTTCTTCTTGGGGACGGCTTCTGGAGGGCCCTCACTTTTGCTGTCGGGGTCGTCAATTGATGCAGCTTGGAAGGCGCGCTCGAGGGAGCACACCGCATCTCTCTCTTCACATGGGACCGTGATGATTCCGCCACTTCCCGGCATCTTGAGGACGTTGTAGCCGTGGTGGGTGACGGCCATGAACTTGGCCAGGGCTGGATACCCGAGGATGGCATTGTACGGCAAACAGATGTGTGTGATGTCGAAGTCAATGAGCTCGGCACGGTAATTCTTGCGTTCTCCGAAGGTGACAGTTAGGCGGACCTGCCCTATCGGCGTGGTGGAGCCGTCGGTCACCCCCGAGAAAGGCTTGGTAGGCTGAAGCTGATCATATGGGACCTAGAGGTTGTTGAACGTATCGACGGATAGGACGCTGAGTCCTGCGCCACCGTCGATGAGGATCTTGGCAACTTGCACATTGCTGATGACTAGGGAGCAAAGCATCGGGAGGATGCCTGCGGTGGCTGTGCACTTGAGTTGGTATGCCGAGCTGAACATGATGGGGCACTAGGAGCATCTGAGTGGGCGTGTGGCCTTGAGCTTGGGGAGGGCTGCATTCACTTCACGAGCAAACTGCTTGAAGATATGCTGCGAGGCTGGGGCCTGGGCTCCGCCCAAGATGCAAGCGATAGCATGCGGCTCTTGAAAGCCCCCAGCCCCCTCGTCTTGATGGTGGTCATCATTTCTTGTTGGCGGTGGCAGTAGCGGAGGGAGTCCGGCATTGCCTTCAGGACGATCCTCCCGAGGCTGATCCCTCCAGGCGCCCTTGCGAGGCTGATCCTGCCAACAATCCTCGCGAGGACAGTAGCGCCACTCCTGGCGCGGGCCATGGTCGTCCCAGCATCCACCACCACGTCCTCCTCCTCGGCTGTAGCCCCGGTCGCTGCGCTCGGGGCGTCGACCGAAGCGTCCTTCGCAAATGGCTCTGAGCTCTTGGCAGTCACTGGTGTTGTGGGTGTCCAGGTTGTGGAAGGTGCGGAATGGCCGGCTGTTCTTGAATGACTCGGGCTGATCTCTGCCACACTTGGTGACAGGCTCCGCTGCAAGCACAGCTGCTTCCTTGCGCTTCACGCCCTTGACCTTGGCCTTCTTCTCCTCTGCGCCCGCAATTGGCAACTCGAGGAGGGAGAGGCGGCCCTCCTCAGCCCTTGCGCACTTGGTCCCCGGGTTGAACAGCTCCTGAGACGTTCACAACTCCTCGTGGATAGCCAACTCCTCCTTCACCTTGACGTCACGGATACCGTCGGAGAACGCGGAGATGATGGCCTCGTCTATGACCTTGGGGATCTTGAGACGAATGTTGTTGAAACGCTGGTTGTACTTCTGGAGGGTCTCTCCTGGTTGTTGCTTGATGCGACGCAGGTCGCCCGCGGCCGGCGAGCGGTCGCAGGTGCCCTGGAAGTTGGCGATGAAGTGGACGCGCATCTCGCCCCATGAGGAGATCGAGCCAGGTGGCAGGTTCAGGAGCCAGGAGTGGGCATCGTCCTTGAGAGCCATGGGAAACCAGTTTGCCATGACTTTCTCATCTCCATTGGCAGCTTCGATGCTCAGCTCGTAGATTTGTAGGAACTCCACGGGTTCGGCGGTGCCGTCATAGCGATGGGGCAGATCTGGCTTGAACTTGCCCGGCCAGGCGACGCTACGCAGCTCGGGGGCGAAGGCACGACAACCGCACTACAAAAAATACACATCCATGACATTTTGGGCCGAACGATTTTTTTTCTGTCATACATATGACACTTCTATGATGATAATTGTGATAAAACCCGGTATCATCATAGATGTGGTGGGCTCCTACTTCTATGACAAAAAATCAAGACATAAAATGGGCTTTTCATCCTGGGCGGGCCGAAGACGCAGCTGCATGACATTCTTTGGGACGTCCATGACGGAAAAAACCATGGTAGAAGCGAGGGCGAGGAAAATTTCAGGGAGTTTCGGTTACGGTGGGAGGTCGGGGGCCGAGCGATGCACGTTTCTCTCATACACGTACGCGCGTGTGTGCGAGGCGTTGGCTCTAACTGAACCCGAGCGAGGCGTTGGGCTCTAACTGAACCCGAGTGATTGCACTGCTGCTGCTGCTAACTGCTGCTAACTGAATCCGATCGAGCGATTCCTTCGCTACTACTGCTAACTGAAGCCGATCGATGTTGCCTCTAGGATGAACAGTGAGCGTT
>NC_057800.1:627131424-627136539 GCF_018294505.1 Triticum aestivum
AGGAGATGGGAGGCGACGAGGTGGATGGCGGCACGATGGGGGACGGGGAGGAGATGGTGGAGAGGTCGGCGGTGCTGGGTGAGGGTGGCGGCGGTGCTTCGATCGGATCTGGGAGAAAGATGAGACGAGGGAGAGGAAGGCGGGGGCGGCGGGGTGCCTCGATCGGATCTGGGGAATGGGTGGGTAGGTGGGTTAGGGTTCGGGTTTCTCGGGAGACGCTCCACCGTTGATGGGTGTGTGATGGATGGCTCAGGTCGCTTCGGACGGGGTGATCCGCGTGATTGTGGTTTCTTGCTTTTCATTGGTCGATTGTTTTGTGCCGGAATCTTTAAAATTTGGACCCAAATTCTAAATTTTTTAAGAAAAACTACAAATCTGTCTTGTAAAAAGGACCACAACTTTTTTCAAAAATATTAGTTCACAACTTATTTACAATTAATTAAAATGTCAAGATCACAACAGTATACAATTAAGCTAGAAAATCAAAACATTAGCGGCCCGACACTGCTTCATTGCAACTCCGTCGGTCCCGAAGGTGATGCTCTGTTGCATCATTGTTGACTATTGCAGCATCACCTTCTGCTGCAAACCACGACGATCTTGCGGCGCCACGCATGACTGGTGGCCACTACCCGGCTGCCAGCGGCGCCACGCATCACTGCTCCACACCACATTCACGGCATATTTTATTCAAATAATCCCATATTGTGCACAAGGGTGCATTTTGAAATTCCAAACAATGTTGCCTAAGAAACTTTTCATTTTCTTTACACGGAAAAATCATTTTCCATTTTTCGAGTGCCTAAAAAGAGGTCTTTTGTGAAGACCTACCATATATTTGTTGCAAAATTGGACCAAATGAATTTTCTAAAATACTAGGCCATATTTAATGCACAATTGATCAAATGGTTGGGTGTCAAAAGTTTTGATCCAGCTCTCGTGAAAAAGACAAATTCCCGCCGATCCAGTAGGAAGCGGGTCAAATTTGAACTGTAGCTGCCTCATAGTTTGCTCTTTATTTTTTTTCAGAAAACATTTCTAGGTACAAAAATATCTATTTAATCAGAGAAACACCAAAAAAGATTCAAGATTCAACCACTAGCTAGGAACGGTCATGCCCGTCATTTTGACCGCATTTTAAAATGGGCATAAAAAATTCAAAAAAATGGAAAACCTTTGCATTCTGTCATTATTTGTGACCAGGTTACCAGCAAAAATTATAAACTTGTAATACAGTGATTACTTTAAAAAGTGTTCTCAGAAACGACCTATCAAGTGTGAAGATGAATGGCTTTCAACAAAAATGCTCAATCTTGTGGCCACAATTATGGCATAGTTTGTTCAAATGATCTCATATTGTGCACAATGGTGCATCTTGGGATTCCAAACAATGTTGCCTAAGGGAGTTTTCATTTTCTTTGCACGGAAAATTTATTTTCCATTTTTTGAGTGCCCGGAAAGAGGTTTTTTTGTGAAGGACCTACCATATATTTGTTGCAAAATTGGACCAAATCAATTTTCTAAAATAGTAGGCCATATTTAATGCACAATTGACCAAATGGTTGGCTGTCAAAAGTTTTGATCCACCTCTCGTGAAAAAGACAAATTCCCGCCGGTTCAGTAGGAAGCGGGTCAAATTTGAACTGTAGCTGCCTCATAGTTTGCTCTTTATTTTTTCCAACAAACATTTCTAAATACAAAAGTATCTATTTAATCAGAGAAACACCAAAAAAATTCAAGATTCAACAACTAGCTAGGAACGGTCATGCCCACCGTTTTGACCGCATTTTGAAACGGGCATAAAAAATTAAAAAAAATCAAAAAATTGGAAAACCTTCACATTCTGTCACTATATGTGACCAGGTTACCAGCAAAAATTATAAACTTGTAATACGGTGATTACTTAAAAAAAGTGTTATCAGAAACGACCTATCAAGTGTGAAGATGAATGGCTTTCAACCCAAATGCTCAATCTTGTGGCCACATTCATGGCATAGTTTGTTCAAATGATCTCATATTGTGCACAATGGTGCATCTTGGAATTCCAAACAATGTTTCCTAAGGGAGTTTTCATTTTCTTAGCACGGAAAATTCATTTTCCATTTTTCGAGTGCTCGGAAAGAGGTTTTTTTGTGAAGGACCTACCATATATTTGTTGCAAAATTGGACCAAATCAATTTTCTAAAATACTAGACCATATTTAATGCACAATTGACCAAATGGTTGGGTGTCAAAAGTTTTGATCCACCTCTCATGAAAAAGACAAATTCCCGCCGATTTAGTAGGAAGCGGGTCAAATTTGAACTGTAGCTGCCTCATAGTTTGCTCTTTATTTTTTCCAACAAAAATTTCTAGGTATAAAAGTATCTATTTAATCAGAGAAACACCAAAAAAATCCAAGATTCAACCACTAGTTAGGAACGGTCATGCCCGCCGTTTTGACCGCATTTTGAAACGGGCATAAAAATAAAAAAAATAAAAAATTGGAAAACCTTCGCATTTTTCATTGTATGTGACCAAGTTTCCAGTAAAAATTATAAACTTGTAATACGTCAATTATTTTTAAAAAATGTTCTTAGAAACGAGCTATCATGCGTGAAGATTCATGGCTTTCAAGCCAAATGATCCATCTTATGGCCACATTCATGGCATACATTGTTCAAATGATCTCATATTATGCACAAGGGTGCATCTTGGGATTCCAAACAATGTTGCCTAAGGGAGTTTTCATTTTCTTTGCACGAAAGATTCATTTTCCATTTTTCGAGTGCCCGAAAAGAGGTTTTTTTATGAAGGACCTACCATATATTTGTTGCAAAATGGGACCAAATCAATTTTCTAAAATACTAGACCATATTTAATGCACAATTGACCAAATGGTTTGGTGTCAAAAGTTTTGATCCACCTCTCGTGAAAAAGACAAATTCCCACTAATTCAGGAGGAAGCGGGTCAAATTTGAACTGTAGCTGCCTCATAGTTTTGACCGCATTTTGAAATGGTCATGAAAATTCAAAAGATTGGAAAACCTTCCCATTCTGTCATTATGTGTGACCAGGTTACCAGAAAAAAATTATAAACTTGTAATACGGCGATTATTTAAAAAAGTATTCTCAGAAACGACCTATCATACGTGAAGATGAATGGCTTTCAACGCAAATGCTCAATCTTGTGGCCACATTCATGGCATAGTTTATTCAAATGATCTCATATTGTGCACAATGGTGCGTCTTGGGATTACAAACAATGTTGCCTAAGGGAGTTTTCATTTTCTTTGCACGGAAAATTCATTTTCCATTTATCGAGTGCCCGGAAAAAGGTTTTTTGTGAAGGACCTACCATATATTTGTTGCAAAATTGGACCAAATTAATTTTCTAAAATACTAGGGCATATTTAATGCACAATTGACCAAATGGTTGGGTGTCGAAAGTTTTGATTCACCTCTCATGAAAAAGAAAAATTCCCGCTGATTCAGTAGGAAGCGGGTTAAATTTGAACTGTGGCTACCTCATAGTTTGCTCTTTATTTTTTTCCAAAAATCATTTCTGGGTACATAAGTATCTATTTAATTAGAGAAACATCAAAAGTTTCCAAGATTCAACCACTAGCTAGTAACTGTCAAGCCCGTCGTTTTGATCGCATTTTGAAACGGGCATAAAAATTCAAAAACAAATTCAAAAAATTGGAGAACCTTTGCATTCTTTCATTATATGTGACCAAGTTTCCAGTAAAAATAATAAACTTGTAATACGACAATTATTTTTAAAAAGTGTTCTCAGAAATGAGATATCATGCGTGAAGATTAATGGCTGTCAAGCCAAATGATCCATCTTATGGCCACATTCATGGCATAGTTTGTTCAAATGATCTCATATTGTGCACAAGGGTGCATCTTGGGATTCTAAACAATGTTGCCTAAGGGAGTTTTCATTTATTTGCACGGAAAATTCATTTTTCATTTTTCGAGTGCCCGAAATGAGTTTTTTTTGTGAAGGACCTACAATATATTTATTGTAAAATTGGACCAAATCAATTTCCTAAAATACTAGGCCATATTTAATGCATAATTGACCAATCCCAAACTTACAATACGACAGTTTTTTTAAAAAAAAGTGCTCTCAGAAATGGGTCAAATTTGAACTGCAGTTGCCTCATAGTTTGTTTTTTATTTTTCCAAAAGTCGTTTCTAGGTACATAAATATATATTTAATCAGAGAAATATAAAAAAAATTCAAAATTGAACTACTAGCTAGGAACGGTAATGCCCGCCGTTTTGATCGCATTTCGAAACAGGCATGAAAAATTTAAAACAAAAATCAAAAAATTGGGAAACCTTTTTGAAATTCATGAACATTTTTGGGGTTTGATGAATATTTTTGCAATGCATGAACTTTTTTTGAATCCCTAAGAATTTTATTAATTGATATTGTTTTGTAATTTACCAATATTTTTCAATTTTCTGAAAATTTTCTAAAAAGTTGTGAATGATTTTTAATTCAAAAACATTTTTTAAATTTATATAACATTTTTTGAATACACAATCTTTTTTCAATTATAAATTAAGAAAACAGGGCGCCGTATATGGGCTTCCCAAAGGAGAGGAGAGTAGGAAATAGAGCGCGCGGTATAGGAGATCCCATTTTCGGAAATGGGCTTTGGCCCAGCGCGAACGTTGAGACTACTAAAGAGTTTCCTCTTACCCTGTGTCACCTAAAATGCGGTGGTGCAGTGGTTTGGATCCGATAGCACGTTTAGGAGGGCGTGGGTTCGATTCCCACAACCTCACATTTCTTTTATTATGTAGTTTTCTGGTTCATGCCTTGCATTATGGGTCTCGCTCCTCAGGTTGGTGGTGGGGCCTACTTGTCAGGTTGGTGGTGGGGCCTGCTTGTCAGGTTAGTGTGGGTCCTTCATGTCAATTTGTTGGTGCCCATATGTCATGTTGGTGGTTGTTGGGTCCCACATGTCATTGGATCAGTGGTGGGTCCTGCTTGTCAGGTCTGTGTGGGTCCTGCATGTCAATTTGGTGGTGCCCATATGTCATGTTGATGGTTGTTGGGTCCCACATTTCTTTTATTATGTAGTTTTCTGGTTCATGCCTTGCATTATGGGTCCC
>NC_057800.1:627736702-627998119 GCF_018294505.1 Triticum aestivum
CGTCAACATAGCGAACAGCAACAAGCGCGTTGCCGTAAAATACGTTCCGCTCATGCTCCAGGGCACGGCCAGGACATGGCTGAACAGCTTGAAGCCCCGCAGCATCAACAGATGGGTCGACTTCACTGATGCATCCGTCCGCAACTTCACAAGCACGTACAAGCGTCCTCCCAAACCTCGCTAGCTTTCCTTGTGCGTGCAAGGCCCCAACGAGTCGACTCGTGACTACCTCACGCGTTGGGCCAAGCTCCGGAACTCTTGTGAGGGCGTGCACGAGGTGCAGGCTATCGAGTACTTCACCGCCGGTGCAGAGAAGGCACCCTCCTGAAGCACAAGCTCCTCTGTGACGAGCTAGACACCCTCGACGAGCTGCTAATCATAGCAGACAAGTATGCCATGGCCAACTCCTCCATGAAGGCAGAGATTCAAGTTAGTGCGACTGGCAAAGTGGCCCCTCAGGCTCCTAGAACTCCGACTGGAGACGCCAGTCAGCGACAACAGCAGAGCGACCACAAGCGCAAGGCCCCACATCCGGCTTCCAGCAGCCGGCAGGTGGCGACAGTCGAAGACCAGCAGCCGGAAGGGCAGCCTCCACCCAAGCGATAGAAAGGCGGCAAGCCCAACTGGTTGCCGGCTTTCTCATACGAGCAGGCTCTGGATGGTCCTTGCAAGTTCCACAGCGGCGCGAAGCCGTCGAACCACATCACCTGAAAGTGCCACTGGCTCACCAGGATCGCCAAAGGAGACGACCTCCTGCCTCCCCCGCCTGCTGGGCAACAACCTCTGCCTCTGCCCCAGCAGCCGGCTATCAGGCCAGTCGGCAGTACAAGACGAGTACCCCGAATAGCATGGAGCCTACGTGGTATTTACCAGCGTGGTTGATGATCGACGCAGTAGGCGGCTGCCGCAGCAAGAGGTGAATGCGGTAGCATCAGAGACACCAGAATTCATGCACTGGTCCGAGAGGCCTATCAGCTGGAGCAGAGCTAATCACCCAGAGATGATGCCGAGTCCGGGCTCCTATGCCTTGGTCTTGGATGCCACCTTTGCCACAGATAGACGAGCTGCTCGTTTCTCGCGAGTTCTGATAGACGGGGGCAGCATCATCAACATCCTGTACAAGGACACCATGGAGAAGTTAGGAATCAAGCAAAGACAGCTTCAGAACAGTCGAACTGTATTCCACGGCATTGTTCCTGGCCTTTCCTGCTCACCAATCGGCAAGATCCTGATGGACGTCCTCTTTGGAGACAAAGATCACTTCCGCCGAGAGTCAGTTTGGTTTGAGGTGGTGGATCTCGAGAGCCCATACCATGCATTACTTGGCCGACCCGCCCTGGCCAAGTTCATGGCGGTCCCCCACTACGCCTACCTCAAGATGAAGATGCCTAGTTCCAAGGGGATTCTGACCATAGCCGGCGACTACCGAAAGTCGTCTGCCTGTGCGGCTGAAAGTAGTCGTTTAGCCGAGTCCCTGGTGATCGCGGCCGAGAAGCGGCTCCTTGACCGGGTTGTGGCGATGGCCGGCAAGCAGCTAGAGGTGTCGCCTAACCCCAAGGAGTCGGAGGCTGAGGGTTCGTTCAAGCCGGCCAAAGAGACAAAGAAGATACCCTTGGACCCGGAGCACCCAGAGAGGTACATTGTCATAAGCTCAAACCTCGACAACAAATAGGAAGGCGAGCTCGTCGATTTCCTCCGTGAGAATCGGGACATCTTCGCATGGTCCCCCAAAGACATGCCAGGTGTACCGACGGAATTCACCGAGCACAAGTTACATGTCCGATCTGATGCAAAGCCAGTCAGGAAGCCCTTGCGCCGCCTATCAGAAGAAAAGAGAAGAGTTGTCGGAGAAGATATAGCCCCACTCTTAGCAGCCGGCTTCATTATGGAATTATTCTTTCTAGAGTGGCTAGCCAACCCGGTCTTGGTACTGAAGAAGAACAAGCAGTGGCGAATGTGTATTGACTACACAAGCCTCAACAAGGCTTGCCCCAAGGACCCGTTTGCTTTGCCAACAATTGATCAGGTGATAGACTCCACAGCCGGATGCGAGCTGTTGAACTTCTTGGATGCATATTCAGGATATCACCAGATCAAGCTGAACCCGGCTGACAGACTGAAGACCGCCTTCATCACACCGTTTGGAGCCTTCTGCTACCTAACCATGACGTTCGGCTTGAGGAATGTCGGCGCCACCTTTCAGTGTTGCATGCAGAAGTGGCTCCTCAAGCAACTCGGCAGAAACGCCCACGTTTACATGGACGATGTGGTGGTGAAGACGGAGAAGCATGGAACACTGCTGGAAGACCTCAAGGAGACCTTTGAGAACCTGCGCCGATTCCAGATCAAGCTCAACCCTGAGAAGTGCGTCTTCGGAGTACCAGCTAGCCAACTCCTTGCTTCCTGGTCTCTGAACGCGGCATAGAGTGCAACCCTGTAAAGATCAAGGCCATTGAGAGGATGGAGGTACCCAGCCGACTGCTGGACGTGCAAAAATTCACTGGCTGCTTGGCGTCCATCAGCCGATTCATCAGTCGGCTGGGCGAGAAAGCTCTCCCCTTATACCAGCTCATGAAGAAGACCACTTTTTTTGAGTGGAACCATAAGGCGGACGAAGCCTTTCTCCAGTTGAAGAAGATGTTGACTACTCCACCCGTTCTGGTGGCTCCGACTCCTAAGGAGCCCATGCTCCTGTACATCGCCGCCACCAGCCGGGTAGTCAGCACAGTCATTGTAGTGGAACGCAAGGAGGAAGGCAAGGCACTACCTGTCCAGAGACCAGTATATTACTTGAGCGAAGTGCTGTCGACCTCCAAGCAGAACTACCCCCACTACCAGAAGATGTGCTATGGCGTGCACTTTGCCACCAAGAAATTGAAGCCTTACTTTCCAGAGCATCCAATCACTGTGGTCTGCATGGCCCCACTTGCCGAGATCATCAGAAGCCGAGATCCTTCTGGCCGAGTGGCCAAATGGGCCATAGAGTTGGCTTCCTACACCATCTACTACCAGCCCCGCACTGCCATCAAGTCACAAGCACTGGCCGACTTCCTCGTCGACTGGGCCGAGACCCAGTACCTACCACCAGCGCCCGACTCCACCCATTGGCGGATGCATTTCGACAGCTCCAAGATGCACACCGGCTTGGCAGCCAGCGTTGTCCTCACTTCTCCTAAAGGCGACAAGCTCAAATACGCACTGCAAATCCACTTTGCCGCCTCCAACAACGTCGCCGAATACGAGGCGCTCATTCACGGGCTCCGGCTTGCCAAAGAACTTGGCATTCGCCGGATCCTGTGTTATGGCGACTCCGACTTAGTGGTCCAGCAGTCGTCTGGCGACTGGGACGCCAAAGATGCAAACATGGCGAGTTACCGTTTCCTCGTGCAGCAACTTAGTGAATATTTCGAGGGGTGCGAGTTCCTCCATGTGCCAAGAAGCGACAACGACCAAGCAGATACCCTGGCACGAATCGGCTCCACCCGCCAAGCAATACCATCCGGCGTCGCCCTTCAACGCCTCCTCAAGCCGTCTATGAAGCCTTCACCAGAATCAGACTCCATCTTTGTGCCGGCTCCTCCCGAAGAAGTCGAATCCGACTCCAGAGCTCCGGCGGACGGTACGAGGATTTTGGCAGATGGCTCCAAAGCCGCCACAGTCGAAGCCGGCCCAGGGACTGCAGAACCCGGCCCGGGGACTGCGTCGGCCAACCCGAAGACTCCAGTACTCGGCCCGAGGGCTGCACCAGTTGGCCCGGGGACTTCATTAATCCAGCAAGCTGGCCCGAAACTCGGGGACTACACCCAGTGCGATGGTGGGAAATGGATTGTCGGCCACTGATCTCTGCATCGCGATAAACACACCGCACTGGGCCGGCACACCGGCGACGTGTGTGCCAAGCTTGGACTGGAAGAACTCACCCCAGAGCTCGATGGTGGGGAGAACGCCGAGGAAGCCTTCGCACAGGGTGGCGAAGGCAGCCAGCAGCACCACCGTGTTCGGAGTAAGGTGGTGCGGCTGGAGCCCGTGGAACTCCAAGAAGGAGCGGAAGAAGCCGCTCGCCGGTAGCCCCAGGCCGCGCATAAGGTGCGAGCGGAATATGACCCGCTTGCCCTCCTCCGGCGCCGGTGATATTTCCCCCTCCAGTGCGAGGCAGACCCGCACTAAGCCCCTATCGGGCAGCCGCCGTGTCTTGCGGAGGATCTCGACGTCGTCGTCATCGACCTCGGAGCCGTCCCACACTCCGGAGCGCACAGCAGGAGGCGCGGCGGCGGAGGAAGAGCTCATCGCTGCGGGCGTGGCGTGGTTCGGAGCAGCAGCGACGAGAGGAAGAAGAAGCAAGAAGGAGCGAAAGTGAGTAGGGAGGATGGGCGCGCGTGCTTCGCCGCCCCCTCCCCCCGCCTACTTGTAGGCTCGTGGGCTGAGAAGCCGAAGGGGCAATCGTGGGATTAACTGCGCCCAGGACCCCACGACCCCCACAATTTACCACACGAAGTTACTGTGTGCAATAACCGCGCGGGAACGCCAACCATCCGCACGGCCACAACGGATCCGTTCACATGCCGAGGCGCGGTTGTGGCGGGCCCCACCTGTAGGCCTGTCCCGTCACGTGCGTGGGTGGGCAGACTGGCTCAGCCACGTGGCGCCTCGCGACGGGTCCACAACGGGCAGCAACCCGGAGCCTTATCAGGCATGCCGCCTGGACTCCGCCATGATGTTCAAACTTTTTTAGGGGCAAGTCGGCCTTAAGCAAGTCCGGCTCCAACTAGTCAGCTTGACAGAAGACGGCTAGCGAGGCCCAGATCCAACCGCCGGAAAGAAGAAACTGTTGAGGCTCCTCGACATATCGCCCTCGGTGCCTCACCAGCTTCGG
Source organism: Triticum aestivum (assembly GCF_018294505.1). Lineage (NCBI taxonomy): Eukaryota > Viridiplantae > Streptophyta > Magnoliopsida > Poales > Poaceae > Triticum > Triticum aestivum. The sequence goes on from NC_057800.1 coordinate 627,741,576, forward strand.
GGACTACTGTCAGAGTAATGGGCCAGGGGTAGGCTAACCCAGGCCCAGAACCTTTCAAGACATCGGGGCATGCTGCACCCCTCAAGAGCACAGGACGAAGAGCCACCTTCTGAGAGTCGGCGGCGAGGCGGCCGACTGCCCACTCGTGGCCGAGTCCCAGGGACGACTTTAGGATGAGCCGACTCCTGACTGGTGACTTCCAGAGAAGCCGGCCATGGGGAGTCGGCCCGCGACGCCAACAACCCCCATGCCCTCATAAAGAGGGACGGGACGGGGAGTGGCCATAGTAAGGTCCACTCCCACCCTTTTCCAAGGGCAGGCATGGCCACAGTACGCCGTACCCACGGAGATCTCCGCCCGGCACGACATTGTTGCCATGCCGGCCCTGACGTCAGCCCCAGAGGGCGGAGTCCTGTGCCCACGATGGCCTGCCGGTACGACCCAGGGACGACGGGTCCCACCAGTCGGCGGGCGTACGGAAGACGGCGAGACCGCCACTAGTCGGCCCCCAGGAGTCGGCCGGCCCCTCCCACGGGCCCCACGCGCCATTACCCAGACGCGATAGGGAGTGGCCATAGTGATCGCCCGCCAGACGGCGAAGCTGTCGCCACGACCCCATGACCGAGCTCGCGTCATTAGAGGCACGGCTACAGTAATCTACAGCCGGCAAGACCCGCCCGCGGCGGACGCGGCCTGTCAGCTCCGTACTGAGCCAGTCGGCGGGCCCCAGGAGTCGGCGGATAAGACAGCGGCCAGAGAGACTGATGGCTGGGCCCGCGTCCAGTCGGATTACCATTGTACCCCTGGGGGGTAGGCCTATATAAACCCCCCAGGGCACCCATGCAAAGGGTTGGAATCCATTAGCACTAGACAAGATCATATAGGAAGGAGAGAGCTAGCCTTGCCTTCTCCTACCTCCCAGAAACAACTCAAGGAGCAACCGTGTACACACTTTGCCATAGTGATCATGCGGAGACCCCGCAGAGCAGCAGTAGGGATATTATCTCCATGGAGAGCCCCGAAGTTGGGTAAGATTCGCCGGCGTGCATGCCTTTGCCTCATCCCATTTCCAGGCACCGGCGACGTTCTACTCACTCCCACCATGATAAGCCATCCCTTGGCATATGTCGCACCCAACCCCCGACACATTGCAAACATGTTTATTCATAATAGGCTGAATCAGGAACGATGAACTAATCATATTTACAAAAACAAAAGAGGTCGAGTTCATACCAGCTTTTCTCATCTCAACTAGTCCATCATATGTCATCATAATTGCCTTTCACTTGCACGACCGAATAGTGTGAATAATAATAATAGTGCATGTGCATTGGACTAAGCTGGAATCTGCTAGCATTCAATAAACAGGAGAAGAGAAGGCAATATGGGCTCTTTTGTCAGATCAAAAATAATGCATATAAGAGCCACTTCAACAATTTAATCATGGTCTTCTCCAATCGACCCCAAAGAAAAGAAAAGAAATAAAACTATTTACACAGGAAAGCTCCCAACAAGCAAAAGAAGAACATGAAATATTTTTGGGTTTTCTTTTTAATTACTACTACAAGCATGGAAATTAAACTGATTAAAAGCTACAACTATTTTTTTCTTAAGGTTTATTAAACACACAAGAAGAAAGCATAAAAAGGAAAATAAACTAGCATGGATGATACAATGAAAAAGTATGAGCACCGACATCTAGCAATGAGTGTGTGAACATAAATGTAATGTCGGTGGGAAATATGTACTCCCCCAAGCTTAGGCTTTTGGCCTAAGTTGGTCTATGACCATGGCTGGCCTGGCGGATATCCATAATAGTAGTGGGGGTCATACTGAGATGAAGAAGAGGAAGGCTCCGATTGCCACTGGCTGACAATCATCTCCGGATCCCATTGGTAATTAGACTATCGTGAAGGATCAACTTGTGGTTTCGGCTCTGGCTCCTCGGCTGGTGCAGGGTTCCAGTAGGCGTGAATAGCCTTCAACGGAACAAGGTATGTGCTTGAAGATAAATCAAACAAAGAAGGAGCAGGCAGGGTAATAGTCTCAGGATGATGTTTATTAAAGAACAATTGATATCTAAGCTCTCCTTCCCTATTCTTAACAATAAAATCATGTGCCACCATACTTTTATAATCTAGATAAACATGGGGCAGCACCTTTTCTTCCTTCTCAAAATGCCTAATAGGTATGTTAAAATGTGCAGCTAGGCGTGAAGCATAGATGCCTCCAAAGATGGGGCCCTTGGTACGGTTCAGACTTAACCGTTTAGCAATATTGCCGCCCATACTAAAAGTGTTATCACTGTATAAACCATGGAGCAGAATAATAATATCAGGGATACTAAGGTTTCCAGAGTTTCCGCAACCAATTAAGCAACGACTAGCAAATAATGCAAAGTAACGTAAAACAGGAAAATGTATGCTAATGATTCGTGCATCGGAAACCTTCCTTGTTTCCCCTACAGTGATAGTATCAATAAACCCCTCCACATCATCACGATGTGGTTCTTCTATCTTGCCCTCAAAAGGGACTAAACAAATCTGATAGAAATCCTAAAGTGACATCTCCTTATGCTCATCATATAAATGAAGCTCCACCGTAGGTGGCGAGTTCCTAGAATGGAAATGAAAGTTTTGCACAAAGGTATTTGTGAGTAAGAAATACTGATCGCATTGGTCGTGGAGGAAAGCGGTGAGGCCTGCATTCCTAGCCATTTCATGAAAATCTTCATAGATACCGGCTGCTCTCAAGAAATCATCAGAAGGCCATTCACACGCCCGAACCTCCGTGGTGCGAGGCAGATTATACTTAGGCTTCGGTGCCTTTTCCTTCGAGCATTGGCTCGATGAGCCCCTCAATAGTCTCCTCATCATTTTCTGAAAAATTCTGAAATTTTTAGTAACTTCAAAATAAAAGTAAACCAAACTCAATAATATTGATAGTAACTACTCCTACAAGTGCCTAGGGCCTATATCATGCATCAAAACTACTTTTGACCATATAAATTTGACATGCAAGCTCAAGAACAGGGTCACCCAAGCAGCAAAAATTTGCAATGAATAAAGCACTACAACAAAAACTAATTGGACCAATGGAGGAGTCACATACCAAGGAACAATCTCCCCAAGCAGTTTTGTGAGAGGTGCTTTGAGCAAGGAGATCGAAAATGGCATCAAAACGAGCTTGGACTCGGGTTTGAGCTGGATATTCGTGTTTGGGGGAGGAAGAAGGAGTGTGTGGGTGAAAGGTTAAGTGGAGGAGGGCCACCGTGGGCCCACGAGGCAGGGGGCGCGCCTAGGGGGTAGGGCGCACTCTCCACCCTCGTGGGAAGGTGGTTGACCCCCCTGCTATGTTCTCAGTGCCAAATATTCTCAAATATTCTAGAAAAAATCATATTTAAATTTTAGGGCATTTAGAGAACTTTTATTTTTGACGTATTTTTATATTGCATGGATAATCAGATAACAGACGGAAAAATATTTATTTTTATTTTATTTAATATAAATAACAGAAAGTAAAAGTGAGGTACAGAGAGTTGTGCCTTCTAGTTTCATCCATCTCATGATCATCAAAAGGAATCCACTAACAAGCTTGATCAAGTCTTGTTAACGAACTCATTCCGAATAACATGGAACCGGAGAAATTTCGAATAACACTATGTTACCTCAACGGGAATATGCACATCCCCAATAATAAGAATATCATATTTCTTCTTGACAGTAGGAAGAGGAAATTCAAAACCTCCAGATATAATCGATGGAATTTTTCCAATATAGTTGATACTGTGAACTTGAGGTTGTTTCCTCGGAAAGTGTATCATGTGCTCATTACCATTAACATGAAAAGTGACATTGCCTTTAGTAACATGAAAAGTGCAATCAATAGCAGCCCTTGCAGTATTCAAAAAGGTTCTTCCAAGAATAATAGACATACTATCGTCCTCGGGAATATCAAGAATAACAAAGTCCGTTAAAATGGTAACGTTTGCAACTACAACAGGCACATCCTCACAAATACCCACAGGTATAGCAGTTGATGTATCAGCCATTTGCAAAGATATTTCAGTAGGTGTCAACTTATTCAAATCAAGTCTACGATATAAAGAGAGAGGCATAACACTAACACTGGCTCCAAGATCACATAAAGCAGTTTTAACATAATTTCTTTTAATAGAGCATGGTATAGTGGGTACACCAGGATCTCCAAGTTTCTTAGGTATTCCACCTTCAAAAGTATAATTAGCAAGCATGGTGGAAAGTTCAGCTTCCGGTATCTTTCTTTTATTTGTAATAATATCTTTCATGTACTTAGCATAAGGATTGGTTTTGAGCATATCGGTTAATCGCATACGCAAAAATTAGGTCTAATCATTTCAGCAAAGCGCTCAAAATCCTCATTATCCTCTTTCTTGGATGGTTTGGGAGGAAGAGGCATGGGTTTCTGAACCCAAGGCTCTCTTTCTTTACCATGTTTCCTAGCAACAAAATCTTTCTTATCATAACGTTGATTCTTTGATTGTGGGTTATCAAGATCAACAACAGGTTCAATTTCTATATCATTATCATTACTAGGTTGAGCATCATCATGAACATTATCATTAACATTATCACTAGTCTCAGGTTCATTACCATATTGTGTTTCAGCATCAGAGATAGAAATATCATTTGGATTCTCAGGTGTTTCAGTAATAGGTTCACTAGAAGCATGCAAAGTCCTATCATTTTTCTTTTTCTTCTTTTTAGAAGGACTAGGTACATCTACATTATTTCTCTGAGAATCTTGCTTAATTCTCTTAGGGTGGCCTTCTGGATACAAAGGTTCCTGAGTCATTCTACTAGTTCTAGTGGCCACTCTAACAACATAATCATTATTCTTACTATTCAATTCATTGAGCAAATCATTTTGAGCTTTAAGTACTTGTTCTACTTGAGTGGTAACCATAGAAGCATGTTCACTAATAAGTTTAAGTTCACTTTTAACATTAGCTATATAATCACCCAAGTGTTCAAGCATATTTGAATTGTATTTCAATTGTCTACCAAAATAAGCATTAAAATCTTCTTGCTTAGCCATAAATTTATCAAACTCATCTAATCATGGGCTAGCAAATTTAGTAAATGGGATTTCAGCTTTATCATATCTATAGAGAGAATTTACCTTTACTACCTGTGTCGGGTTATCAAGACCATGAGTTTCTTCAATAGGAGAAGGATTTGTATTATATGTTTCTTCAACAGGCGGTAAATTAAGACCATGTATTTCTTCAATAGGAGGTAAATTCTTAACATCTTCAGCTTTAATACATTTTTCTTTCATAGATTTCTTTGCCTCTTGCATATCTTCAGGACTGAGAAATAGAATACCCCTCTTCTTCGGAGTTGGTTTAGGAATAGGCTCGGGAATTGGCTCCGGAGGTGTCCAATTATTTTCATTTGTCAACATATTGTTCAATAAAATTTCAGCTTCATCCGGTGTTCTTTCCCTGAAAACAGAACCATCACAACTATCCAGGTAATCTCTGGAGGCATCGGTTAGTCCATTATAAAAGATATCAAGTATTTCATTTTTCTTAAGAGGATGATCAGGCAAAGCATTAAGTAATTGGAGAAGCCTCCCCCAAGCTTGTGGGAGACTCTCTTCTTCAATTTGCACAAAATTATATATATATCCCTTAAAGCAGCTTGTTTCTTATGAGCAGGGAAATATTTAGCAGAGAAGTAATAAATCATATCCTGGGGACTACACACACAACCAGGATCAAGAGAATTAAACCATATCTTAGCATCACCCTTTAATGGGAACGGAAATATTTTGAGGATGTAAAAGTAACGAGTTCTCTCATCTTTAGTGAACAGGGTGGCTATATCATTCAATTTAGTAAGATGTGCCACAACAGTTTTAGATTCATAACCATGAAAAGGATCAGATTCAACCACAGTAATTATATCAGGATCAACAGAGAATTCATAATCCTTATCAGTAACAAAGATAGGTGAAGTAGCAAAAGCAGGGTCAGGTTTCATTCTAGCACTTAGAGATTGCTTACTCCATTTAGCTAATAACCTTTTTAGTTCATTTCTATTTTCGCAAGCTAGAATAGCGAAAGAAGCTTCTTGATCAAAAACATAACCCTTAGGAATAACAAGTGATTCTTCATCATCACTTTCATCAGTATCATCAGATTCAATATTTTCAATTTCTCCAGCCCTAGCAATTTGTTCATCAAGGAAATCACAAGTGGCACAGTAGTATCAGGCATAGAGATAGTTTCATCATAAGTATCATGCATAGCAGAAGTGGCATCATCAATAACATGCGACATATCGGAACGAATAGCAGAAGCAGGTGTAGGTGTCGCAAACTTACTCATAATAGAAGATGAATCAAGTGCAGAGCTAGATGGCAGTTCCTTACCTCCCCTCGTAGTTGAGGGATAGATCTTGGTTTTCGGATCTCTCAAGTTCTTCATAATAATAAGCATATATATATCCCAAGTGACTCAAAGAATAGAGCTATGCTCCCCGGCAACGGTGCCAGAAAATAGTCTTGATAACCCACAAGTATAGGGGATCGCAACAGTTTCCGAGGGTAAAGTATTCAACCCAAATTTATTGATTCGACACAAGGGGAGCCAAAGAATACTCTCAAGTATAAGCAGCTGAGTTTTCAATTCAACCAGACCTAGAAACTTAATATCTGTAGCAAAGTGTTTAGTAGCAAAGTAATATGATAATAGTGGTAACGGTAGCAAAAGGTAACAGTAGTAAAAGTAATGTTTTCGGTATTTCGTAGTGATGATAGCAATAGCAACGGGAAAGTAAATAAGCGGAGAACAATATATGGAAAGCTCGTAGGCAATGAATCAGTAATGGAGAATTATGCCGGATGCGGTTCATCATGTAACAGTCATAACCTAGGGTGACACAGAACTAGCTCCAGTTCATTGATAAAATGTAGGCATGCATTCAGAATATAGTCATACGTGCTTATGGAAAAGAACTTGCATGACATATTTTGTCCTACCCTCCCGTGGCAGCGGGGTCCTTACGGAAACTAAGGGATATTAAGGCCTCCTTTTAATAGAGAACCGGAACAAAGCATTAACACATAGTGAATACATGAACTCCTCAAACTACGGTCATCACCGGTAAGTATTCCGATTATTGTCACTTTGGTGTTAACAGATCATAACACATAATAGGTGACTATAGACTTGCAATATAGGATCAAGAACACTCATATATTGATGGAAACATAATAGGTTCAGATCTGAAATCATGGCACTTGGGCCCTAGTGACAAGCATTAAGCATAGCAAAGTCATAGCAACATCAATCTCAGAACATAGTGGATACTAGGGATCAAACCCTAACAAAACTAACTCGATTACATGATAGATCCCATCCAACCCATCACCGTCCAGTAAGCCTACGATGGAATTACTCACGCACGGCGATGAGCATCATGAAATTGGTGCTGGAGGATGGTTGATGATGACGATGGCGATGGATTCCCCTCTCCGGAGCCCCGAACGGACTCCAGATCAGCCCTCCCGAGAGGTTTTAGGGCTTGGTGGCGGCTCCGTATCGTAAAATGCAATGATTTCTTCTCTCTGATTTTTTCTCCCCAAAACTCAATATATGGAGTTGGAGTTGGAGTCGGAGACGCAATAGGGGGCCCACGAGGTAGGGGGCACGCACCCCACCCTCGTGGCAAGATGGTGGGCCCCCTGGCCTTCATCTTTTGCAGGTATTTTTCTTATTTTCTGAAAAGTGGCTCCGTGAAGTTTCAGGTCATTCCGAGAACGTTTGCTCCTGCACATAAATAACACCATGGTAATTCTGCTGAAAACAGCGTCAGTCCGGGTTAGTTCCATTCAAATCATGCAAGTTAGAGTCCAAAACAAGGGCAAAAGTGTTTGGAAAAGTAGATACGTTGGAGACGTATCAATAGACCGGTACACCTACTCATTCTACATCTGCTAGCCCATCCCGGAAGGGGTCACACTAACTACTCAACTAAGCCAGAGCCAATATTGGCTTGTGGCTGCACACATGAGCTTCTAGACATGAGAATACGATTGATCTCTTTGAGCTTGGGCGGCTATAGGATCGAAAGTAGTTACCCTTAGGGGGGTGATTAGACTACTTGACCAAATAAAAATCTAGCCTTTTCCCAATTTTAATTCTTGGCAGATTTTAGCAACTTAGCACAAGTCAAGCAAACAACCTACACATGCAATTCTAAGAGTATAGCAGTGGAATGTAAAACAATTGCATATGAAGGTAAAGGGAGGAGTTTGGAGGGAGCAAACGCAATGTAGACACGGAGATTTTTGGCATGGTTCCGATAGGTGGTGCTATCGTACATCCACATTGATGGAGACTTCAACCCACGAAGGGTAACGGTTACGCGAGTCCATGGAGGGCTCCACCCACGAAGGGTCCATGAAGAAGCAACCTTGTCTATCCCAACATGGTGTCACCCACGAAGGACTTGCCTCACTAGGGTAGATCTTCACGAAGTAGGCGATCTCCTTGCCCATACAAACTCCTTGGTTCAACTCCACAATCTTGACGGAGGCTCCCAAGTGACACCTAACCAATCTAGGAGACACCACTATCCAAAAGGTAACAAATGGTGTGTTGATGATGAACTCCTTCCTCTTGTGCTTCAAAAGATAGTCTCCCCAACACTCAACTCTCTCTCTCTCATAGGATAGGATTTGGTGGAAAGATGATTTGAGTGGAAAGCAACTTGGGAAGGCTAGAGATCAAGATTTATGTGTTTGGAATGAAGTATCTTGACCCCAACACAAGTGTAGGTGGTTCTCTCTCAGAAAATGTATGTTGGAAGTGTAGGCATGTTCTGATGGCTCTCTCCACGAATGAAGAGTGGGTGGAGGGGTATATATAGCCTCCACACAAAATCTAACCGCTACACACAAATCACCAAACTTTGGTGGGACCGAATCATACAACTCGGTCAGACCGACTTAGTTCATAATGTGACCATTAGGGTTTTTGGTGGGACTGACAAGTCAACTCGGTGAGACCGATTTCGTTAGGGTTAGGGCATAATGTAATCTTGGTGAGACCGATTACACAAACTTGGTGGGACCGATTTTGGTAATAGACAAACAGACAGTTGGTCAGGCAAACTCGGTGGGACCGATTCACTCATCTCGGTTGTACTAAAATGTTATGAGAGGGAAATAGAGAGATTGCATTGAAATCTTGGTGGGACCGATTGCTCATCTCGGTTTGACCGAAACGTTACGAAGGGAAACAGAGAGTTTGCAATCCCATCTCGGTGAGACCGAGATCCCTATCGGTAGGACCGAAAAGACTAGGGTTTCTGGCAGTGGCTATGTCAACTGAACTCGGTGGCGCCGGATAGATCAAATCAGTGGGGCCGAGTTTGACTTTTGGTTTGGGATATATGTGGATGTGAGAAAGTATTTGAGGGTTTTTGGAGCATATCACTAAGCACTTTGAGCAAGAAACTCATTAAGCAACACCTCATCCCCTCTTAATAGTATTGGCTTTTCCTATGGACTCAATGTGATCTTGGATCACATAAAATAAAAAAATGTAGAGTCCTGAGCTTTGAGCTTGAGCCAATCCTTTGTCCTTAGCATTTTGAGGGATCCACTTTCTAATCCATGCCATGCCAATCATTGAGCTTTTCCTGAAATATTTATCTTCAAGTAGCATTAGCTCAATGAGCTATATGTTGTTAGGAATTACCAAAACCACCCGAGGATAGTTGCACTTTCAATCTCCCCTTTTTGGTAATTGATGACAACATATAGATCAAAGCTTCGACAAATGATAATAAGATTGAAAAAACATCGTCGCTTTGAGAAGTATGTGATAAGCAAAAGCTCCCCCTAAATTTGTGCATTATTTAAAATTTGCTTTTGAATGAAAATGCACAATCGATTAGGATCATGGGTTACTCTTCCATGTCACATACATCTTGGTGGAGTGCTCAAAATGATAGAAATTGAAAGCATGCACTCATCACCAAGCAAGTGAATGATCATATATGGAATATAAAGGATAGCATCATTCAACCAACATTAATGTAGCATATGATTAGCCACATGATCATATAAGTATCTCACAAGGATATAAGGTATCTCACAAAAGCACACAATAAAAGAAGTTCAACCAAAATAGCAAGAGAGATAAGAAAAACAAGGCACTCTCTCAAAGCCTATGATCTATACATTTTTCTCCCCCTTTGGCAACAGGTTACCAAGAAGTTTGAAAATGCATAGTGCTATACGTCTCCTAGGCTTGGTCTTCGGGAGGAGGTGTGGATAGAACTCTAAGGACGAAGGCTTCCGATGAAGTAGTTGGAGCTGCTGGAGTGGGTGCTGGAGGTGGCACTGGAGCTGTAGCTGCTGGTGCTGACACTGAAGCTCTAGTATCTGAGACTGGCACTGTAGCAGACCTCGGACCTCATGGCACATGCTTGAAAGCATCAGTTGTTGCTTTTCCTCTCCTCTCCTCTGCTTCCTCCTAAAGCTGCTCTACTGCAGTCTGAATCTCAGTCACCTTCAGATCAAGATCATAGAATTTTGTTTCCACAATCCTCTCTAGGCTCTCCTGATTCTGAGTCAGGGTGGCCAAGCCCTGCTCAATCCTCAGTGTAGCTTGAATCAGATATCCAAGCTAATCTTGCTTGCTCTTCAGGAATACTTGAGATGCCTCTTCAGTAGTTGGCATCCTTGGAGCTTTCTATGCCCTTGCGTTCTCTCTCTTCTCATGTGCTTGCATAGATGATGGATCTTCCTCAGTCATCACAACGGTGTTGTCTTCAAAATCAGGATATATGGGTAGATGCTCCTTGTCTAGCAAATAAGTTCATGTGCCCATCTTAGAGTTGATGAGCTCCTGAATGTGTGGAGCATACCCACTACTTCTCTTCTGGTCAGCAGCAGTCCTCTTGATTGTTTCTACCATTAAGCTCATAACCTTGAACTTCTGAGGGACGTCAAACAGTTGGAGCAGATTGATAGAATGCCCTCTGATCATCTTGTGATCTCTTGACTTGGGTAGTAGAGTGTGCCTCAAGATCCAGTTGATCATAGGCAGACCAGACAACAAGAAATGCATAGATCTAAGCTTCTGAGTTTCCAAAGCCTTGTCGAGGATCTCCTTGTACATGTTTGCCATGGAGTTGTGGTCTTTCTTCTTCTTGGCATATACATCCAAGTCATCTTCATGCTCTGCAGGGGCATTGATCAGCTTAGCCCATTCATCAACTATGGATTGGTACCTGGTACCCTCAGACATCCAAACTATCCTCCCATCGGGATAGAAGTGGGCGGTGGAGTAGAACTGCATGATCAACTCATCATTCCACTTGGTGAGCTTTTGTCCAATGAATTCATCAACTCCACATGCCTTAAAGCTGTCATACACTCCAGGGAAGTGATCTTCATTTTCCTGGATGAACTCCTAGTCCACCCATTTCATGTCACACACTATGGGCTTCTTGTCAAGCAGAATGGTTTCATAGAAATCTTGTTGTTCCTTTGTATGGAACCTGTAATCCACATCAGTTCTCCTCCTGACAACATATGGGTCAGACTGTCTCCATAACCTCAATCCTGCATCTTTCCTGATGTCTATGTCCTCAGTGACTGGATGAGTGAAAGTGCAACTATCCCTAGGTGGTTTTGGTAATTCATAACAACATATAGCTCATTGAGCTAATGCTATTCCAAGATGATTATTTCAGGAAAGCTCAATGATTGGCATGGCATGGATGTGAAAGTGGAACCCTCAAAATGCTAAGGAAAAGGGTTTGGCTCAAGCTCAAAAGCTCAAGACTCTTCATTTTATATTTTAGTGATCCAAGATCACATTGAGTCTTTAGGAAAAGCCAATACTATCAAGGAGGGATGAGGTGTTGCTTAATGAGCCTCTTGCTTCATGTGCTTAGTGATATGCTCCAAAAACCCTTAACTACTTTCCCATATCCACATATGACCTAAACCCTAAGCCAAACTCGGTCCTACCAATTCTTCCTATCCGGCGCCACCGAGTTTCACTTGTCATAAGCCACTGCCAAACCCTAGCAATTCGGTTCTACCGATAGGGATCTCGGTCTCACCGAGATGGGATTGCAAACTCTCTGTTTCCCTTTCGTAACTTTTCGGTCTCACCGAAAGAGCGAATCGGTCCCACCGAGATTGCAATGTAAATTCAGTGTTTCCCCTTTGTAACTTTTCGGTCTCACCGAAAGAGCAAATTGGTCCCATCGAGTTTGCATGACCAACTCTTTGGTTAGCTAATTACCAAATTCGGTCTCACCGAGTTTGTGTAATTGGTCTCACCGAGATTACGTTATGCCCAAACCGTAACCATATCGGTCCTACCGAGTTGCATGTCAGTCCCACCGAAATCTCTAACGGTCACTAGGTTTACCTTTTCGGTCCGACCGAGTTTGTTGATTCGGTCCCACCGAGATTGGAAAACTGTGTGTAACGGTTGGATTTTGTGTGGAGGCTATATATACCCCTCCACCTCCTCTTCATTCGAAGAGAGAGCCATCAGAACACATACACCATTCCAACTCATATGTTTTGAGAGAGAACCACCTACTCATGTTGAGACCAAGATATTCCATTCCTACCATATGAATCTTGATCTCTAGCCTTCCCAAGTTGCTTTCCACTCAAATCTTCTTTCCACCAAATCCAAATCCTATGAGAGAGAGTTGAGTGTTGGGGAGACTATCATTTGAAGCACAAGAGCAAGGAGTTCATTACCTACACACCATTTGTTACTTCTTGGAGAGTGGTGTCTCCTAGATTGGCTAGGTGTCACTTGGGAGCCTCCGACAAGATTGTGGAGTTGAACCAAGGAGTTTGTAATCGCAAGGAGATCGCCTACTTCGTGAAGATCTACCGCTAGTGAGGCAAGTCCTGTGTGGGCGATGGCCATGGTGGGATAGACAAGGTTGCTTCTTCGTGGACCCTTTGTGGGTGGTTGCTTCTTCGTGGACCCTTCATGGGTGGAGCCCTGTGTGGACTCACGCAACCGTTACCCTTTGTGGGTGGAGCCCTGTGTCGACTCGTGCAACCGTTACCCTTTGTGGGTTGAAGTCTCCATCAACGTGGATGTAGGATAGCACCACCTATCCGAACCACGGGAAAAACATCCGTGTCTCATATTGCGTTTGAATTCTCCAAACCCTTCCCTTTACATTATTGCAAGTTGCATGCTTTACTTTCCGCTGCCAATATACTCTTTGCATGCTTACTTGAATTATGTGATGATTGCTTGACTTGTCCTAAAATAGCTAAAATCTACCAAGAACTAAAATTGGGAAAAGGTTAAGCTTTTATTTGGTCAAGTAGTCTGATCACCCCCCTCTAGACATACTTCGATCCTACAAGTGGTATCAGAGCTTTGGTCTCCATTTGCTTTGATCTCCATAGCTTTTGGTGGTCATAGCCTTGGTTTCACAACCTAGGAGAGTATGGTGTCTAGCGAGGGAAATTACCACCGTAGAGGTCCCTACTTTGATGGTACTAATTTTGCTAGTTGGAAGCATAAAATGAAAATGCATATTCTTGGACATAACCCCGCCGTTTGGGCTATTGTGTGTGTTGGTTTGCAAGGTGACTTCTTTGATGGGAGAGAACCAAACCGTGAAGCTACCGCGGATGAGTTGAAGATGTTGCAATACAATGCTCAAGCTTGTGATATTCTCTTCAACGGATTGTGCCCCGAAGAATTCAACAAAGTCAGCCGTCTTGAGATGCGAAGGAAATTTGGGACACTTTGGTTGATATGCACGAAGGCACCGACTCCGTCAAGGAATCCAAGATGGATGTGCTTCAAAGTCAACTTGACAAGTTCAAGATGAAGGATGGTGAAGGTGTCGCTGAAATGTACTCTAGGCTTGCTCTCATCACAAATGAGATTGCCGGCTTAGGAAGTGAAGAGATGACCGATAGATTCATCATCAAGAAGATTCTAAGAGCCTTGGATGGAAAATATGATACCGTGTGCACATTGATCCAAATTATGCCCAATTACAAAGATCTCAAGCCAACGGAGGTGATTGGAAGAATTGTTGCTCATGAGATGTCACTTAAGGATAAAGAGGAACTTCACAACAAATCAAGTGGTGCCTATAAAGCCTCATGTGAAGCCCCTACATCATCAAGTGAGAAACAAGACTTCAATGAAGAATTGAGCTTAATGGTGAAGAACTTCAACAAGTTCTACAAGAGTAGAAGCAAAGATAGAAGCTTCAAGTCAAGGTCCTACAATGACAAAAGATCTTATAGTCGAGAGCGAAACTACTACAGTTGTGGAAGACCCGGACACTATTCCAATGATTGTACGGCTCCCTACAAGAGAAGAGAAGATTCTCCAAAAAGAAGAAGCAAAGAATCACCACCAAGAGAGAGAAGGAGTAGAGATGATCGTTATGAACGAAGATACTCACGGAGAAGCAAGGATTCGGAAAGGAAGGAAAAATCATCAAGGAGCTACACAAGACGAAGACATCAAGCTCATGTTGGTGAATGGGTATCCGGCTCCGACTCCGACAGCCACTTCGAGAGAAGTTATCACTCCGACTCCGAAGATACTCAAGATGAAGGTGTTGCCGGTCTAGCACTTGTGTCAACCAACTCCTACGACATATTTGACTCACCAAATGAAGGAATTGGAAGATGCTTCATGGCCAAAGGTCCGAAGGTAACACACCCCGAGTATGTTGATTTCAATAGTGATGAAGATGACTTGTTAGGTGATGATTTTCTTGTTGACAACTCTAATGATGAATACTATGATGAAACGTCAATTAATCATGCTAATCAAGATAAAACGAATGACAATGATAAGGAGAAGATTGAGGCTCTAACTAAAGAACTAAACACTCTTAAGTTAGCTCATGAAACTATCTTCGAAGATCATCGAGAACTTTTAAGAGCTCATGAGAAATTACGCTTTGAAAAGCTCAATCTTGAGCAAGAGCATGAGTTCTTAAAAGCAATCAATGATGATCTCCGCAAGAAAAGTTCATCTTACATTGCCAACCGTTTACTCTTATCCACTTACATGCCTCAAGTAAAGTCTAGTAACAAGAACAAGAAAGATTCTTCCTCTAGCAGTAACAATGATCATGCTAAATCCAATATTGTTGCTTCTAGTAGTTCTCTTGATTCCACTAATGATTCTCTTAGCCAGGTTAGACTTGAGCAAGAAAATAGCTTATTGAAGGGAATTACAGAGAAAGGAGTGTACAAAAGCCTTGCCGGGAGTAAGCAATTCGAGGAAATTGTGCGCAAGCAAGGAATGCACCGGAAAAATCAAGGTGTTGGTTTTGAACGAAAGTTGAATGCCAATGGAGTTGAGTGGGAAGAAGATCAATGCCCCAAGACAAAGTTTGTTCCTCAACAAGATAAGTATGATACTTCTTTCAAGGGGACACAAGCTCAAGATGATCTTCCACCACAAGACTACAAGCAAAAAGGCAAGGACAAGCTTCAAGAGGAAATTGATGCATTTGAAGAAGCTCCTAAGACCTTAATCAAGTGGATTCCCAAGACTACTTCAAGTTCCACTTCATCAAGTATGACTACAACTCCAAGGATTCCCATTAAGATGGTGTGGATCCAAAAGAAGAAGAACTAGAGAGTTCTTGAGGGTGACTCCGCCAACATACTTCACTCTTATCATTTTGGCAAGAACAAGTGCAATCAACTTCCACATCTTGCACTAGTTCAAGGAGTCACAAACCCTCTTGTTGGTAAGACAAGGGACAAGGTAACCTAAAAGTTTTCATAGACATCATCTTTTGTGTGCATCACTCTATGTCTATGGATATCCTTGTTTGTTCCTTGTGGGACTAACCCATGTAGGTATTGAAAGTGCAATTCACTCAAATGGATAGCTCCAAGTGATCTACATCAACATTGAGCATCCACATCTTCAACATCTACATGAAGTCATCATCGACAAAACCCAAGGTTAGTTCATCCCTCTTAGGGGGGGTATCACATCTAGGGGGAGCTTTACTCTAAGACTTGAGCTAAAGCAACTCTAAGGATGTGGACACAACAATGCTTTTTGTAAAAGTGGTAACCCCACTTGAGCTTAAACGATGAGTATGACCTATGATCAAGTGCTCTCACTTGACTCCTAAGTCAATATACTCATACATAGATGACCTTGTCATAGCAAATTGCTTGATAGATGCTAGAATTGGTTGTGCATGCCTTGCCACATATTTCATTTGCCATCTTATTGTGTGAGCATGCTGGTTGCATATTTTACTCATTCGAGGACATCCACTTGTTGTTTTGATTGTTTGGTTTTATTTTCTTTTGCCAAGTGGATGGACAAGAATGCCTAAGTACCTCCTCTAGCTATCTATGCTTTTCTCGTCTCAAACTCTATTCATGCTGCATCACAAAATTTGATCAAGTCAGATTCGAACCACTCTATGTGAGGAGTGCTCGGAGTCCCCGATTCGTCATAGACTTAAACTTCCAAAACCTCTTTATGATTCTCGGTCTGACCGATACCCCACTTTCGGTCCTACCGAGATCATCAAGTTGATCTAGGTTTTCGATCTCGGTGCAACTGATTTGAACATTTTGGTCACACCGAGTTTCAGTAACTGCCTGCAGTTATGAATCTCGGTGCCACCGAGTTGTTCCACTCGGTCACACCGACAGGGTCGGGCTATATATAGTCACGGGCAAAATTTGGAAATTTCTCCGAACCCCTTCGCCCGCGCGATAGCCTGCTCTGCCAACGTGGTCTCCGGATCGTCTTCTCGCCGCCAGCCACCTCCAGTCGCTGGTCTCCGTCGCCGTCAACGGGAATTCTGCCCCACCGTTGCCGCCGTAGCGAGTCTCCGCCGAACTAGGGTATGGACTCGATCACAGTGCTATTCCCCGTCCGATTCCTAGCACATTGTGTTCTTCATGATTCTTGCCATGATTGAAACACTCCTATCCAGTCAATACGCCCGAAGATTAGCTTTGATTCGAAAATTTTAGGGTTAGGTTTCTGCCGAAACCATCTTGGACCCACCGAGTTGAAAAACTCAGTCCCACCGATTTGGCTTATGCCATTGCACAAGTGAGACTCGGTCTGACCGAGAATTACTTATCGGTGTGACCGATTTTGGAACTCTGTGAAACCGTAGCAGTCTCGGTGCCACCGAACTGTGACTCGATCCTACCGAGTTCACTAGTTTAGGTTCCAAACTGCTTCGGTATCACCGAGTTTGAAAATCAGTAGATCCGAGATGATTTCAGTGGGAAACTAAAACTAAGTTTTTGGATCATTCTTTTGCAAAAATCTCTGCATTTTGTGATGCTCATCTTTTCTACCTCATCTATAAACTGTTCACAAGGTCAGCAGTCAGAGTTTGCAGCATGTCTGATCAAAGTGACAGCCAGAACATGTCAGAGCAGCAGGTGCACATGAGTGAGGGCACTAGTCCCTCCAGCTCTTCAGATGAGGGCAGCAGGAGCACCCCTAGCAACTTGCCAAAAGCTGCCACCAGACAGAGGAAGAAGAGAACTTCTGATTCCGAAGATGAAGATTATGTGGCAGAGGAAGAGGCCACATCAAAGAGAGTTGAGCTAGCTCAAGGCACAAAGCCAGGGCTGAAAATCAAAAGGCCAGCAGGCAGGCATCCCATGTCAAAGGCAAGAGCTTCAACTGAAAAGCCTGAACCCAAAGAGCCAGTTGCTGCTGAGGGAAAGAAAAGAAAGGAAAGGGTCAAGAAGGCCGTAGCCAGAGTGCTAGGAAAGGCTTCCATCATGGAAGAGGAAGAGGAAGAAGAGGTAGCTGCACCAGCACCCAAGGCACCCAAGCTGATGGGTGATGCCATAAGATCAGGGGCTACTTCATCTAAGCCCAAAGCTGCCTCCAAGCCAAAACCAAAGAGGAATACAAGGAGCATTCCTGCAGCTGAGAAGAACAAGGCCCCAGTGCCTGAGACTGTTGCTGAAGAAGAGGATGAAGAGCAAGTGCTGAGAAAGCTCAAGCCCAAGATCCCAGACCACAACGATGCGCATCCTGTGGCTGAGGACATGAAGCTCAGGAGAGATTCAGGGCTGAGGAAATGGAGAGAAGCAGACCCGTATGCTTCAAGGAGGAGGACTGCTGTTGACTACAGGTTCCACACTAAGGAACAGCAGGACTTCTATGAGACAGTACTGCTTGATAAGAAGCCAATAGTCTGTGATATGAGATGGGTTGACTGGCAGTACATCAAGGACAATGAGGAGCACTATCCTGGAGTGCAAGACAGCTTCATAGCTTGTGGAGTAGCTGACTTTGTTGGGCAGAAGCTCACAAAGTGGAATGAGGAGCTTATAATGCAGTTCTACTCCACAACACATTTTTATTCAGATGGGAGGATCACATGGATGTCTGAGGGTACAAGGTACCAATCCACAGTTGCTGAGTGGGCACAGATCATTAATGCCCCAGAGGAGCATGATGATGACTTGGACATATATGCCAAGAAGAAGATGGACCATAACTCTATGTCCAATATGTACAAGGAAATTCCAAATGAAGCACTTGACACGTTCAAATTTGGGTCTGTGCATTACCTTCTGTCAGGGCTGCCAACTATCAATTGGATCTTGAGGCACACCTTATTTCCCAAGTCTGGAGATCACAAGATGATCAGAGGCCATGCTATCAACTTGCTACATGTATTTGATGTGCCTCAGAAGTTCAAGGTGATGAGCCTCATAGTGGAAACTATCAAAAGGACTGCAGCAGATCAGAAGAGGAGTTGCGGATATGCCCCTCAGATCCAGGAGCTCATTAACTCCAAGATGGGCACGGGCATATATTTATTGGACAAGGAACACCTGCCCATCCGTCCAGATTTTGAGGACAATCAAGTTGTCATGACTGAGAACGAGCCATCATCTGCCCAAGCATACGCAAAGAAGGAGAAGGCAAGGAAGGAGAAAGCTGCCAAGATGCCAACTCAAGAGGAGGCATCTGAGTATTTCTTGAAGGCCAAACAAGAGCAGCTTGGTTACCTGATTGCATCCACCCTGCGGATTGAGCAAAGTCTAGCCACCCTAACTCAAAACCAGGCAAGCCTAGAGAGAATCATGGAACAAAAGTTCTATGACTTGGATGTCAAGGTAACGGAGATTCTGTCTGCAGTGGAGCAGCTCCAAGATGATATGCAGGAGAGGAGAGGCAGGACTACCACTCATGCCTTTGCGAGAGTGCCATGAGGTCCGAGGTCGTCTGCTGACACAAGAGCCACCACCTCAGCACCAGCTATAGCCTCAGTTCCACCAGCTCTAGCATCTACTTCAGCTCCAACTCCAGCGTCTACTTCAACGTCTACAGAAGCCTTCGTCCTTGGAGTGATCCGGACTCCACCACCACCAGAAGATCAAGCCTGAGCGTCGATCTAGTACTATGCATTTTCTAGGAACTTTTTGGTAACTTGTTACCAAAGGGGGAGAAAAATGTATAGATCATAGGCTTCGAGAGAGAGAGAGTGTTGCTTTTCTCTCTTGCTTTATTGGGTGGTTTTTCAAACTTGTTTTCTTTTGAGTGCTTGAGATACTACGTCATTATTTGTGAGACATTGATGATCATGTGTTTGATCATAAGCTACACTTAATGCTTGCTTAATGCTATTATTCTTGGTGATAAGTGCATGTATTTCATTCTTATCATTTTAAGCGCTCCACCAAGATGTATGTGACATGGAAGAGTAACCCATGACTCTAACTCCTTGTGCATTTGCAGTCCAAAGCAAATTTTAAATATGCACAAATTTAGGGGGAGCTCTTACTTATCACATACTTCTCAAAGCGACGATATATTTCATGCTTATTATCATTTGTCGAAGCTTTGATCTATATGTTCTCATCAATTACCAAAAAGGGGGAGATTGAAAGTGCAACTATCCCTAGGTGGTTTTGGTAATTCATAACAACATATAGCTCATTGAGCTAATGCTATTCCAAGATGATTATTTCAGGAAAGCTCAATGATTGGCATGGCATGGATGTGAAAGTGGAACCCTCAAAATGCTAAGGAAAAGGGTTTGGCTCAAGCTCAAAAGCTCAAGACTCTTCATTTTATATTTTAGTGATCCAAGATCACATTGAGTCTTTAGGAAAAGCCAATACTATCAAGGAGGGATGAGGTGTTGCTTAATGAGCCTCTTGCTTCATGTGCTTAGTGATATGCTCCAAAAACCCTTAACTACTTTCCCATATCCACATATGACCTAAACCCTAAGCCAAACTCGGTCCTACCGATTCTTCCTATCCGGCGCCACCGAGTTTCACTTGTCATAAGCCACTGCCAAACCCTAGCAATTCGGTTCTACCGATAGGGATCTCGGTCTCACCGAAATGGGATTGCAAACTCTCTGTTTCCCTTTCGTAACTTTTCGGTCTCACCGAAAGAGCGAATCGGTCCCACCGAGATTGCAATGTAAATTCAGTGTTTCCCCTTTGTAACTTTTCGGTCTTACCGAAAGAGCAAATCGGTCCCACCGAGTTTGCCTGACCAACTCTCTGGTTAGCTAATTACCAAATTCGGTCTCACCAAGTTTGTGTAATCGGTCTCACCGAGATTACGTTATGCCTAAACCCTAACGATATCGGTCCTACCGAGTTGCATGTCAGTCCCACCAAAATCTCTAACGATCACTAGGTTTACCTTTTCGGTCTGACCGAGTTTGTTGATTCGGTCCCGCCGAGATTGGAAAACTGTGTGTAACGGTTGGATTTTGTGTGGAGGCTATATATGCCCCTCCACCTCCTCTTCATTCGAAGAGAGAGCCATCAAAACACATACACCATTCCAACTCATATGTTCTGAGAGAGAACCACCTACTCATGTTGAGACCAAGATATTCCATTCCTACCATATGAATCTTGATCTCTAGCCTTCCCAAGTTGCTTTCCACTCAAATCTTCTTTCCACCAAATCCAAATCCTATGAGAGAGAGTTGAGTGTTGGGGAGACTATCATTTGAAGCACAAGAGCAAGGAGTTCATTACCTACACACCATTTGTTACTTCTTGGAGAGTGGTGTCTCCTAGATTGGCTAGGTGTCACTTGGGAGCCTCCGACAAGATTGTGGAGTTGAACCAAGGAGTTTGTAAGGGAAAGGAGATCGCCTACTTCGTGAAGATCTACCGCTAGTGAGGCAGGTCCTGTGTGGGCGATGGCCATGGTGGGATAGACAAGGTTGCTTCTTCGTGGACCCTTTTCGGGTGGTTGCTTCTTCGTGGACCCTTCGTGGGTGGAGCCCTGTGTGGACTCGCACAACCGTTACCCTTTGTGGGTGGAGCCCTGTGTGGACTCGCGCAACCGTTACCCTTTGTGGGTTGAAGTCTCCATCAACGTGGATGTAGGATAGCACCACCTATCCGAACCACGGGAAAAACATCCGTGTCTCATATTGCGTTTGAATTCTCCAAACCCTTCCCTTTACATTCTTGCAAGTTGCATGCTTTACTTTCCGCTGCCAATATACTCTTTGCATGCTTGCTTGAATTATGTGATGATTGCTTGACTTGTCCTAAAATAGCTAAAATCTGCCAAGAACTAAAATTGGGAAAAGGTTAAGCTTTTATTTGGTCAAGTAGTCTAATCACCCCCCTCTAGACATACTTCGATCCTACAATGAGCATCATTGTGGTTAGGAATTTTGGGCTTCAAGTTCCGCAAAACATGGGATTCATCATCCTCTTCTTCAGCAGCTTCAGGCACTGGGGCCTTGTTCTTTTCTTCTGCTGGTATACTCCTAGTGTTCCTCTTGGGTTTTGGAGGTTTCTGAGCAGCAGCTTTGGGAGCAGGTTTGGCCTTAGATGGAGCAGCCCCGGACTTGATTGCATCTCCCATAAGCTTCTGAGCCTTAGGAGCTGGTGCAACATCCTCTTCATCTAAACCTCTCATTATGGATGATCTGCCAAGCACTCTGGCAGTGGTATTTTTGACCCTTTCCTTCCTTTTCTTCCCTTCTCCAACTACTTCTTCAGTTGGCTTGGAGGTTTCAGCAGTGGATGCTCTGGCCTTAGACATAGGAACTCTCTTTGCTGGTGCCTTTTTATGCATCCCTAGCTTAACTGTAGCAGCTGAGCCATACTCCTTTTTCAGCACCTTTTTCCTTGAAGTGGCCTCATCCTCAATGGCCACATAATCCTCATCCTCAGATTTTGAGGTTTTCTTTTTCCTGGATCTAGTTGCTGCCTTAGGTAAGTTGCTTGGAGTGCTCCTGCTTCCATCATCAAAAGAGCTGGAG
This sequence comes from Triticum aestivum, assembly GCF_018294505.1. Taxonomy (NCBI): domain Eukaryota; kingdom Viridiplantae; phylum Streptophyta; class Magnoliopsida; order Poales; family Poaceae; genus Triticum; species Triticum aestivum. Next base: position 627,763,883 of record NC_057800.1, read on the forward strand.
GGACTAGTGCCCTCACTCATCTGGACCTGTTTTTTAGATTTGTTCTGGCTGTCACTTTGATCAGACATCTTGCAGGCAAACTATCAGCAGACCTTGTGAACAGGCTGTAGATGAGGTAGAGTAGATGAGCATCACAAAGTACGGAGGTTTTGCAAAATACTTGAGTCAAAAAGCTTAGTTTTAGTTCTCTACAGAAGTGATCTCGGAGCTACTGAATTGACCAACTCGGTGATACCGAAGTGCTACGTCTTGAGCTTGCGTTGGTTTTCCCCGAAGAGGAAGGGATGATGCAGCAGAGTAGCGTAAGTATTTCCCTCAGTTTTTGAGAACCAAGGTATCAATCCATTAGGAGGCCACGCGCAAGTCCCTCGTACCTACACAACACAAAGAGCTCAATGCAACCAACGCGATTAGGGGTTGTCAATCCCTTCACGGTCACTTACGGAAGTGAGATCCGATAAATAATATTTTTGGTATTTTTGATATAAAGATGCAAAGTGAAAAGTAAAAGGAAAAGTCAAAAACAAAACAAGATTAAAGTGATGGAGATTGATATGATGAGAATAGACCCGGGGGCCATAGGTTTCACTAGTGGCTTCTCTCGAGAGCATAAGTTTTCTATGGTGGGTGAACAAATTACTATTGAGCAATTGACAGAATTGAGCATAGTTATGAGAATATATAGGCATGACCATGTATATAGGCATCATGTCCGTGACAAGTAGATCGAAACGATTCTGCATCTACTACTATTACTCCACTCATCGACCACTATCCAGCATGCATCTAGAGTATTAAGTTAAAAATAGAGTAACGCTTTAAGCAAGATGACATGATGTAGAGAGATAAATTCATGCAATATGAAATAAACCCCATCTCGTTATCCTCGATGGCAACGATACAATACATGTCTTGATGCCCCTTCTATCACTGGGAAAGAACACCGCAAGATCGAACCCAAAGCTAAGCACTTCTCCCATGGCAAGAACTACCAATCTAGTTGGCCAAACCAAACGGATAATTCAAAGAGACTTGCAAAGATAACCAATCATACATAAAAGAATTCAGAGAAGATTCAAATATTGTTCATAGATAGACTTGATCATAAACCCACAATTCATCGGTCTCAACAAACACACCGCAAAAGAAGAAGATTACATCGAATAGATCTCCACAAGAGAGGGGGAGAACATTGTATTGAGATCCAAAAAGAGAGAAGAAGCCATCTAGCTACTAACTATGGACCCGAAGGTCTGAGGTAAACTACTCACACTTCATCGGAGGGGCTATGATGATGTAGAAGCCCTCCGTGATGACGGCCCTCTCTGGCAGAGCTCCGGAACAGGCCCCAAGATGGGATCTCGTGGATACAGAAAGTTGTGGCGGTGGAATTAGGTTTTTGGCTCTTGTTCTGATTGTTTGGGGGTACGTGGGTATATATAGGAGGAAGGAGTACGTCGGTGGAGCACTGAGGGGCCCACGAGGCAGGGGGCGCGCCCTGTAGGGGGGGCACCCCCTACCCTCGTGACCGCCTCCGGTACTTCTTGGAGTAGGGTCCAAGTCACCTGGGTCTTATCTGAGAAGAAAATCACGTTCCAAAAAGGATTTTTCTGTTTGGGCTCCGTTTGATATTTTGTTTCTTCGAAACACTGAAATAGGCAAAAAACAGCAATTCTGGGCTGGGCCTCCGGTTAATAGGTTAGTCCCAAAAATAATATAAAAGTGGAAAATAAAGCCCAATATAGTCCAAAACAGTAGATAATATAGCATGGAGCAATCAAAAATTATAGATACGTTGGAGATGTATCAGGCATCCCCAAGCTTAATTCCTGCTCGTCCTTGAGTAGGTAAATGATAAAAAGAGAATTTTTGATGCGGAGTGCTACTTGGCATAATTTCAATGCAAAATTTCTTAATTGTGGTATGGATACTCAGATTAGAAAGATTCAAGACAAAAGTTCATATTGACATAAAGAATAATAACACTTAAAGCATACTAATAAAGTAATTATGTCTTCTCAAAATAACATGGCCAAAGAAAGTTATCCCTACAAAATCATATAGTCTGGCTATGCTCTATCTTCACCACGCAAAATATTTAAATCATGCACAACCCCGATGACAAGCCAAGCAATTGTTTCATACTCTAGCTTTTTCAAAACTTTTTCAATCTTCACGCAATACATGAGCGTGAGCCATGGACATAGCACTATGTGGAATAGAAGGGTGGTTGTGGAGAAGACAAAAAGAGGGGAAGATAGTCTCACATCAACTAGGCATATCAACGGGCTAAGGAGATGCCCATCAATAGATATCAATGTGAGTGAGTAGGGATTGCCATGCAACAGATGCACTAGAGCTATAAGTATATGAAAGCTCATCAAAAGAAACTAAGTGGGTGTGCATCCAACTCGCTTGCTCACGAAGACCTAGGGCAATTTGAGGAAGCCCATCATTGGAATATACAAGCCAAGTTCTATAATGAAAAATTCCCACTAGTATATGAAACTGACATAACGAGAGACTCTCTATCATGAAGATCATGGTGCTACTTTGAAGCACAAGTGTGGTAAAAGGATAGTAACATTGTCCCTTCTCTCTTTTTCTCTCATTTTTTTATTTGGGCCTTTTCTCCTTTTTTATGGCCTCTTTTTTTCGTCCGGAGTCTCATCCCGACTTATGGGGGAATCATAGTCTCCATCATCCTTTCCTCACTTGGGACAATGCTCTAGAAAATGATGATCATCACACTTTTATTTTTCTTACAACTCAACAATTACAACTCGATACTTAGAACAAATATGACTCTATATGAATGCCTCCGGCGGTGTACCGGGATATGCAATGAATCAAGAGTGACATGTATGAAAGAATTATGAATGGTGGCTTTGCCACAAATACGATGTCAACTACATGATCATGCTAGCTATATGACAATGATGGAGTGTGTCATAATAAACGGAACGGTGGAAAGTTGCATGGCAATATATCTCGGAATGGCTATGGAAATGCCATGATAGGTAGGTATGGTGGCTATTTTGAGGAAGGTATATGGTGGGTGTATGATACCGGCGAAAGGTGTGCGGTATTAGAGAGGCTAGCAATGGTGGAAGGATGGGAAAAGGTGCATATAATCCATGGACTCAACATTAGTCATAAAGAACTCATATACTTATTGCAAAAATCTAGAAGTTATCAAAGCAAAGTATTGCGCACATGCTCCTAGGGGGATAGATTGGTAAGAAAAGACCATCGCTCGTCCCTGACCGCCACTCATAAGGAAGACAATAAATAAATAAATTATGCTCCGACTTCATCACATAACGGTTCACCATATGTGCATGCTACGGGAATCACAAACTTTAACACAAGTATTCTTTAAATTCACAACTACTAAACTAGCATAACTCTAATATTATCACCTCCATATCTCAAAACAATTATCATGCTTCAATCTTCTCTTAGTATTCAATGCACTCAAAAGAAAATTTCACATATCTTGAACACCAAGCATATTTATATTAAGCAAATTACCATGCTATTAAGACTCTCAAAATAATTTAAGTGAAGCATGAGAGATCAATAGTTTCTTTAAAACAAACCACCACCGTGCTCTAAAAGATCTACGTGAAGCACATAGAGCAAAATTATAACGCTCAAAAGATATAAGTGAAGCGCATAGAGCAAAACTACATAGCTCAAAAGATTTAAGTGAAGCACATAGAGTATTCTATCAAATTTTAATTCATAGATGACTCTCTCAAAAGGTGTGTACAGCAAGGGTGATTGTGGCACACTAACAAACAAAGACACAAATAATACAAGACGCTCCAAGCAAAACACATATCATGTTGGTGAATAAAAATATAGCTCCAAGTAAATTACCGATGGAAGTGGACGAAAGAGGGGATGCCTTCCGGGGCATCCCCAAGCTTTGACTTTTTGGTGTCCTTGGATTATCTTGGGGTGCCATGGGCATCCCCAAGCTTAGGCTCTTGCCACTCCTTGTTCCATAATCCATCAAAAGAACTCACCCAAAACTTGAAAACTTCACAACACAAAACTCAATAGAAATCTCGTGAGCTCCGTTAGAGAAAGAAAACATAAAACCACTTCAAGGTACTGTAATGAACTCATTCTTTATTTATTTTGGTGTTAAACCTACTGTACTCCAAATTCTCTATGGATTATAAACTATTTTACTAACCATATATTCATCAAAATAAGCAAACAACGCACGAAAAAACAGAATCTGTTAAAAACAGAACAGTCTGTAGTAATCTGTAACTAACGCAAACTTCTGGAACTCCAAAAAATCTACCAAAACTGGAAGACCTAGATAATTTGTTTATTGATCAGAAGCAATTGGAATCAGTATTTTATCACGTTCTGATGATTTTTAGTAATTCGGGCACTGAACGCAAAGTTTCTGGAAATTACAGCAAGATCAAATAACTATCATCCAAGAAGATCCAATAGGTCTAGCTTGGCACAAACACTAATTAAAACACAAAACCACATCCAAACATAGGGTATATGGGTTATTTATTCCCTAACAGAATAAAAACACAAAAAACAAAAAATAAAATTGGGTTGCCTCCCAACAAGCGCTATCATTTAACGCCCCTAGCTAGGCATAAAAGCGAGGATAGATCTAGGTGTTGCCATCTTTGGAAGGCGATTCTTCAATGAGGCATCTACCTTTCTTAGAGATCTATTTATTTTTAGTAATTATCAAGCTTTTAGGCACAAGATCTAAAAATTCATTTGAAGCAAATGGTTCCTTAATGAAATCAAAAATATCGGGATGGATACTTATAGATTTAAGATCCGCAGTTTCCTTACTAGATGATTCACCCTTATTCTTAGGAACATACATAAGCTTAGCAATTTTAGTGGGAGGACTAGGAGTATTATTTGCGGAAGAAAAGGCGGTTCCCAAATTGGTAATGAAACCCTCAAGTTTTCCGATTCTAGAGGAATCTAGATTTATTTTCTCATCTACCATGGGTTCCTTCTCCTTAATATTTTTCAAAGTCATTCCTACCTTAGACCCATATTGAGTGATTTGATTATGAATCTTTTTATTTAGATTTTCAATTGATTCAATAGTAGCAACTTTGTTTTCAATAATTTCAAGCCTTTGCATAACATGCTCCAAAGTTAACATAGTTCCATTAACCAAAAGAGGTGGTGAGCCAAATAAGTCTATCATAGCATTATAAGAATCAAAAGTATGGCTACCCAAGAAATTCCCTCCAGTAATGCTATCAAGGATATATCTATACCAAGGACTAGCACCCACATAAAAATTACGAAGAAGAACTGAAGTAGATTGCTTCCTGGTAGCTCTGTTTTGAGCATTGCAAATTCTATACCAAGCGTCTTTCAGATTTTCTCCCTCCCTTTGTTTAAAATTTAGAAATTCGTTCTCGGGAGATAACGGAGAAGATATTAGACTAGCTATGACGACAAGGCAAGCGAGAAAAAGGCAAATAGAGAAAGAGAAGGGGAAGGAGAAAGAGAGGGCGAATAAAACGGCAAGGGTGAAGTGGGGGAGAGGAAAACGAGAGGCAAATGGAAACTAATGTAATGCGGGAGATAGGGATTGTGATGGGTACTTGGTATGTTGACTTTTTGCATAGACTCCCCGGCAACGGCGCTAGAAATCCTTCTTGCTACATCTTGAGCTTGTGTTGGTTTTCCCCGAAGAGGAAGGGATGATGCAGCAGAGTAGCGTAAGTATTTCCCTCAGTTTTTGAGAACCAAGGTATCAATCAAGTAGGAGGCCACGCGCAAGTCCCTCGTACCTACACAACACAAAGAGCTCAACGCAACCAACACGATTAGGGGTTGTCAATCCCATCACGGTCACTTACGGAAGTGAGATTCGACAAATAATATTTTTGGTATTTTTGATATAAAGATGCAAAGTGAAAAGTAAATGGCAAAGTAAAAACAAAACAAGATTAAAGTGATGGAGATTGATATGATGAGAATAGACCCGGGGGCCATAGGTTTCACTAGTGGCTTCTCTCGAGAGCATAAGTTTTCTATGGTGGGTGAACAAATTACTGTTGAGCAATTGACAGAATTGAGCATAGTTATGAGAATATCTAGGCATGATCATGTATATAGGCATCACGTCCGTGACAAGTAGATCGAAACGATTCTGCATCTACTACTATTACTCCACTCATCGACCGCTATCCAGCATGCATATAGAGTATTAAGTTAAAAACAGAGTAACGCTTTAAGCAAGATGACATGATGTAGAGAGATAAATTCATGCAATACGAAATAAACCCCATCTTGTTATCCTCGATGGCAATGATACAATACATGCCTTGCTCCCCCTTCTGTCATTGGGAAAGAACACCGCAAGATCGAACCCAAAGCTAAGCACTTCTCCCATGGCAAGAACTACCAATCTAGTTGGCCAAACCAAACGGATAATTCTAAGAGACTTGCAAAGATAACCAATCATACATAAAAGAATTTAGAGAAGATTCAAATATTGTTCATAGATAGACTTGATCATAAACCCACAATTCATCGGTCTCAACAAACACACCACAAGAGAAGAAGATTACATCGAATAGATCTCCACAAGAGAGGGGGAGAACATTGTATTGAGATCCAAAAAGAGATAAGAAGCCATCTAGCTACTAACTATGGACCCGAAGGTCTGAGGTAAACTACTCACACTTCATCGGAGGGGCTATGATGATGTAGAAGCCCTCCGTGATGACGGACCTCTCCGGCGGAGCTCCGGAACAGGCCCCAAGATGGGATCTCGTGGATACAGAAAGTTGCGGCGGTGGAATTAGGTTTTTGGCTCCTGTTCTGATCATTTGGGGGTACGTGGGTATATATAGGAGGAAGGAGTACGTCGGTGGAGCACCGAGGGGCCCACGAGGCAGGGGCGCGCTCTGTAGGGGGGGCGCCCCCTACCCTCGTGACCGCCTCCGGTACTTCTTGGAGTAGGGTCCAAGTCTCTCGGGTCTTATCCGAGAAGAAAATCACGTTCCAAAAAGGATTTTTCTGTTTGGACTCCGTTTGATATTCTGTTTCTTCGAAACACTGAAATAGGCAAAAAACAGCAATTTTGGGCTGGGCCTCCGGTTAATAGGTTAGTCCCAAAAATAATATAGAAGTGGAAAATAAAGCCCAATATAGTCCAAAACAGTAGATAATATAGCATGGAGCAATCAAAAATTATAGATACATTGGAGACGTATCACAAAGCAACACTTGGAACCTAAACTGGTGGACTCGGTAGGGCCGAGACCGTTCGGTGGCACCGAGATTGCTAGGGTTTTAGAGAATCTTGAACTCAGTCACACCGATTTGCACATTTCGGTCAGACCGAAAAGGGCGTGTGCAATGGCCAAGACCGAATCGGTGAGACCGATTTCTACAGTTCGGTCGTCCGAGATGAGTTCTGCGGAGAGCTAACCCTAAAATTTTCGAATCAATCTAGACCTAAGGGAGTTTTAGCTGGATGAATCAATCTCAATCGTGGCAAGAAACATGGCATTGTCCTTGTGTTAGGAATCAGAGTGAAGAAGACAGCACAAGGGGTCGAACACTTACCCTAGAGCGGCGAGTGTTCGCTACGGCGGCAACGGTGGAGCAGATTGTCATTGACGGTGGCAGAGACCAGCGGCGGGAGGTCGTTGGCAGTTAGAGGACGATCCGGAGACCCGAGGAGGCAGAGCAGGTCATGTGCGGGTGAAAGGTTTCGGAAAAATTCCAAAATGATCCGTCAGTATATATAACCTGACCCTTTCGGTGTGACCGAGTGGAACGACTCGGTGGCACCGAGATGCTGAACTGCAAGCGGTTACTGCAACTCGGTGTGACCGAAACGTTCTAATCGGTTGCACCGAGATTGAAAACCTAGATCAACTTAGTGGTCTCGGTGTGACCGAAATGGATGACTCGGTCATATCGAAATGCACAAAGAGGTTTTGGAATTTTAAGTCTATGACGAATCGGGGACTCCAAGTGCTCTTCACACAGAGTGGTTCGAATCTGACTTGATCAAACTTTGTGATGTAGCATGAATAGAGTTTGAGACGAGGAAAGCATAGATAGCTAGAGGGAGTTCTTAGGCATTCATGTCCATCCATTTGGCAAAAGAGAAAAAAGCCAAACAATCAAAGAAACAAATGGATGTCCTCGAATGAGTAAAATATGCAACCAACATGCTCACACAATAAGATGACAGATGAAATATGTGACAAAGCATGCACAAACACTCTAGCATCTATCAAGAAATTTGGCGATGACTAGGTCATCTATATATGAGTATATTGACTTAGGAGTCAAATGAGAACATTTGATCGTAGGTCATACTCATCGTTAAGCACAAGTGGGGTTTCCACTTTTACAGAAAGCATTGTTGTGTTCACACCATTAGAGTTGCTTTAGCTCAATTGATTGGAGTAAATCTCCCCCTAGATGTGATATCCCCCCTGAGAGGGATGAACTAACCTTGGGTTTTGTCGATGATGACTTCATGTAGGTGTTGAAGATGTAGATGCTCAATGTTGATGTAGATCCTTTGGAGCAGTCCTTTGGAGTGAGTTGCACTTTCAATACCTACACGGGTTAGTCCCACAAGGAACAAACAAGGATATCCATAGACATAGAGTGATATTCACATGAGATGATGTCCATGAATGCATTCGGTTACCTTATCCCTTGTCTTACCAACAAGAGGGTTTGTGACTCCTTGAACTAGTGCAAGATATGGAAGTTGTTTCCACTTGTCCTCGCCAAAATGATATGAGTGAAGTATGTTGGCGGAGTCACCCTCAAGAACTCTCTAGTTCTTCTTCTTCGGGATCCACACCATCTTGATGGCAATCCTTGGAGTTGTAGTCGTACTTGGTGAAGTAGAACTTGATGTAGTCTTGGGAACCCACTTGACCAAGGCTTTGGGAGCTTCTTCAAATGCATCAATTTCCTCTTGAACCTTGTCCTTGCCTTTTAGCTTGTGGTCTTGTGGTGGAAGATCATCTTGAGCTAGTGTTCCTTGGACAGAAGTAGGATCATACTTCTCTTGTTGAGGAACAAACTTCGTCTTGGGGTATTGATCTTCTTCCCACTCAACTCCATTGGCATTGAACTTTCGTTCAAAACCTACACCTTGATTCTTCCGGTGTCTTCCTTGCTTGCGTACAATTTCCTCAAATTGCTTACTTCCGGCAAGGCTCTTGTAAACACCTTTCTCTATAATTCCCTTCAACAAGCTATTTTCTTGCTCAAGTGTAACTTGGCTAAGAGAATCATTAGTGGAATCAAGAGAACTACTAGAAGAAACATCATTGAGTTTAGCATGATTATTGTTGCTACTAGAAGAAGAATCTTTCTTACTCTTGTTGCTAGTTTTAACTTGTGGCATGTAAGTAGACAAGAGTAAACGCTTGGCAATGTAAGAAGAACTTTTCTTGCGAAGATCATCATTGATTGCTTTTAAGAACTCCTGCTCTTGCTCAAGGTTGAGCTTTTCAAAGCGTAGCTTCTCATGAGTCTTTAAAAGCTCTCGATGATTTTCCAAGGTAGTTTCATGAGCTAACTTAAGAGTGTTTAGCTCTTTAGTTAGACGCTCAATCTCCTTCTTATCATCGTCATTCGTTTTGTCTTGATTAGCATTATTAATAGCAAGTTCATCATAGTTTTCATCACTAGAATTGTCAACAAGTAAATCATCATCACCTAGCAAGTCATCTTCATCACTATTGAAATCAACATACTCAGGGTGTGATACCTTTGGGCCTTTAGCCATGAAGCATCTTCCAATCCCTTCATTTGGTGAGTCAAATATGTCGTAGGAGTCGGTTGACACAAGTGCTAGACCGGCAACACCTTCATCTTGAGTATATTTGGATTCGAAGTGATAACTTCTCTCGGAGTGATCGTCGGAGTCGGAGCCCGATACCCATTCACCAATATGAGCTTGATGTCTTCGTTTTGTGTAGCCCCTTAATGATTTGTCCTTCCTTTCCGAATCCTTGCTTCTCCGTGATGTTCTTCGTTCATAACAGTCATATCTACTCCTTCTCTGTCTTGGCGGTGATTCTTCTCTCCTACTTCTTCTTTTGGGAGAATCTTCTCTTCTTTTGTAAGGAGTCGTACACTCATTTGAATAGTGTCCGGGTCTTCCACAATTGTAGTAGTTACGTTCATGACTTGAAGATATTTTGTGATCGTAGGACCTTGACTTGGAACTTCCTTCCTTTCTTGTACTCTTGTAAAACTTGTTGAAGTTCTTCACCATTAGGATCAATTCTTTGTTGAAGTTCTGTTTCTCACTTGATGATGTGGGAGCATCACATGAGGCTTTGTAAGCACCACTTGACTTGTTCTGAAGCTCTTCCTTATCCTTGAGTGACATCTCATGAGCAACAATCCTTCCAATGACTTCCTTGGATTGAGATCTTTGTAATTGGGCATCATTTGGATCAATGTGCACACGGTATCATATTTTCCATCCAAGGCTCTTAGGATCTTCTTGATGATGAATCTATCGGTCATCTCTTCACTTCCTAAGCCGGCAATCTCATTTGTGATGAGAGCAAGCCTAGAGTACATTTCAGCGACACCTTCACCATCCTTCATTTTGAACTTGTCAAGTTGACTTTGAAGCACATCCAATTTGGATTCCTTGATGGAATTGGTACCTTCGTGCATATCAATCAAAGTATCCCAGATTTCCTTTGCATTCTCAAGACGGCTGATTTTGTTGAATTCTTCGGGGCACAATCCATTGAAGAGAATATCACAAGCTTGAGCATTGTATTGCAGCATCTTTAACTCTTCCACGGTAGCTTCACGGTTCGGTTCTCTCCCATCAAAGAATTCACCTTGCAAGCCAATACACACAATAACCCAAACAGCGGGGTTATGTCCAAGAATATGCATTTTCATCTTATGCTTCCAACTAGCAAAATTAGTACCAACAAAGTAAGGACCTCTACGGTGGTAATTTCCCTCGCTAGACGCCATACTCTCCTAGGTTGTGAAACCAAGGCTATGACCACCAAAAGCTATAGAAATCAAAGCAAATGGAGACCAAAGCTCTGATACCACTTGTAGGATCGAAGGTATGTCTAGAGGGGGTGATTAGACTACTTGACCAAATAAAAATCTAGCCTTTTCCCAATTTTAATCTTGGCAGACTTTAGCAACTTAGCACAAGTCAAGCAAACAACCTACACATGCAATTATAAGAGTATAGTAGCGAAGTGTAAAACAATTGCATATGAAGGTAAAGGGAGGAGTTTGGAGGGAGCAAACGTAATGTAGACATGGAGATTTTTGGCGTGGTTCCGATAGGTGGTGCTATCGTACATCCACGTTGATGGAGACTTCAACCCATAAAGGGTAACGGTTGCCCGAGTCCACGGAAGGCTCCACCCGCGAAGGGTCCACGAAGAAGCAACCTTGTCTATCCCACCATGACCGTCGCCCACGAAGTACTTGCCTCACTAGGGTAGATCTTCACGAAGTAGGAAATCTCCTTGCCCGTACAAACTCTTTGGTTCAACTCCACAATCTTGACGGAGGCTCCCAAGTGACACCTAACCAATCTAGGAGACACCACTCTCCAAAAGGTAACAGATGGTGTGTTGATGATCAACTCCTTGCTCTTGTGCTTCAAAAGATAGTCTCCCCAACACTCAACTCTCTCTCATAGGATATGATTTGGTGGGAAAATGATTTGAGTGGAAAGCAACTTGGGAAGGCTAGAGATCAAGATTTGTGTGTTTGGAATGAAGTATCTTAACCTCAACACAAGTGTAGGTGGTTCTCTCTCAGAAAATGTATGTTGGAAGTGTAGGCATGTTCTGATGGCTCTCTCCACGAATGAAGAGTGGGTGGAGGGGTATATATAGCCTCCACAAAAAATCTAACTGTTACACACAAATCACCAAACTCGGTGGGACCGAATCATACAACTCGGTCAGACCGATTTAGTTCATAATGTGACCGTTAGGGTTTTCGATGGGACCGACAAGTCAACTCGGTGAGACCGATTTCGTTAGGGTTAGGGCATAACCTAATCTCGGTGAGACCGATTACACAAACTCGGTGGGTCAGGCAAACTCGGTGGGACCAATTCGCTCATCTCGGTTGTACTGAAATGTTACGAGAGGGAAACAGAGAGTTTGCATTGCAATGTCGGTGGAACAAATCGCTCATCTTGGTTTGACCGATACGTTACGAAGGGAAACAGAGAGTTTGCAATCCCATCTCGGTGAGACCGAGATCCCTATCGGTAGGACCGAAAAGACTAGGGTTTCTGGCAGTGGCTATGTCAACTGAACTCGGTGGCGCCGGATATATCAAATTGGTGGGGCCGAGTTTGACTTTTGGTTTGGGATATATGTTGATGTGAGAAAGTAGTTGAGGCTATTTGGAGCATATCACTAAGCACTTTGAGCAACAAACTCATTAAGCAACGCCTCATCCCCTCTTAATAGTATTGGCTTTTCCTATGGACTCAATTTGAGCTTTGAGCTTGAGCCAATCCTTTGTCCTTAGCATTTTGAGGGATCCACTTTCTAATCCATGCCATGCCAATCACCGAGCTTTTCCTGAAATATTTATCTTCATGTAGCATTAGCTCAATGAGCTATATGTTTTTAGGAATTACCAAAACCACCCGGGGATAGTTGCACTTTCAGCGGCCGACCACTAGTGGTGCACCACCATGGATTAACCATGCATGCTCCCATTGTATTAAATTGGGGTGGGTTGGGAATCCCCAAGCTTAGGCTCTTGCCACTCCTTATTCCATAGTCCATCAAATCCTTACCCAAAACTTGAGAACTGCACAACACAAAACTCAACAGAAAATTCGTAAGCTCCGTTAGTATAAGGACATAAATCAACACTTTTGGTATTGTTGTGAACTCATTATTTATTTATATTGGTGTAATATCTAATTTATTCCAACTTTTCCATGGTTCATACCCCATGATACTACCCATAGATTCATTAAAATAAGCAAACAACACATAGAAAACAGAATCTGTCGAAAACAGAATAGTTTGTAGTAATCTGTAACTCTCAAATACTTATGTAACTCCAAAAATTCTGACAAATTAGGAAAACCTAAGAAATTTGCTTATTAATCGTCTTTAAAAAGAATTAATATTTTATCACGCCTCGGTTAAAAATGATAATTGTTTTCATGAGCGCAAAAGTTTTTGTTTTTCAGCAAGATCAAATCAACTATCACCATAAGCCATTCCAAAGGTCTTACTTGGCACAAACACTAATTAAAACACAAAACAACATCTAATCAGAGGATAGATGAATTAGTCAAAGCAAAACATGAACAAAAATCAAAGAACAAAAATAAAATTGGGTTGCCTCCCAACAAGCGCTATTGTGTAACGCCCTTAACTAGGCACAAAACACGAATAGATCTAGGTATTGTCATCTTTGGTATGCAATCCATAAATTGCTCTCATAATAGATTCATATGGCAATTTAATTTTCTTTCTACGAAAGTGTTCATGCCCTTCTTTAACGGAAATTGAAATCTAATGTTTCCTTCTTTCATATCAATAATTGCCCCAATTGTTCTAAGGAAAGGTCTACCAAGAATAATAGGACAAGTAGGATTGCAATCTATATCAAGAACAATGAAATCTATGGGCACATGATTCCTATTTGCAACAGTAAGAACATTATTAATCCTTCCCATAGGTTTCCTAATAGTGGAATCTGCAAGATGCAAATTTAAAGAGCAATCATCAAATTCACGGAAACCTAACACATCACATAAAGTTTTTACAATCATGGAAATGCTAGAACCCAAATCACACAAAGCATGGCAGTCATAATCTTTAACCTTAATCTTAATAGTAGGTTCCCACTCATCATAAAGTTTTCGAGGGATAGAAACTTCCAATTCAAGCTTTTCTTCAAAAGATTGCATCATAGCATCAATGATATGTTTAGAAAAAGCTTTGTTTTGATTATAAGCATGATGATAAGTCAACATGGATTGAAACAAGGAAATACAATCTATTAAAGAACAATCATAATAATTAAATTCCTTGAAATCCAATAGAGTGGGTTTATTGCTACTTAAAGTTTTGACCTCTCCAATCCCACTTTTATCAATTTTTGCATCAAGATCTAAAAACTCCGAATCATTGGGATGCCTTTTAACTAAAGTTGACTCATCTTTAGTCCCATCTTTATCAAGATTTATATTGGAAAACAAAGATTCAATAGGATTCACATCAATCACTTTAAAATCTTCATCATTATTTTCACGAAAACTAGAAGAACATGTTTTTACAAACCAATCTCGTTTAGCACGCATCTTAGCGGTTCTTTCTTTGCACTCATAGATGGAAATTATCATAGCTTTGAGAGACTCATTAATATCATGCTCGGGTGGAATAGATCTAAGTTTCAAAGAATTAACATCAAGAGAAATTATATCCATGTTCTTAGCCAAATCATCAATCTTAAGCAATTTTTCTTCAACCAAAGCATTGAAATTCTTTTGCGAACTCATAAATTCTTTAACACTATTCTCAAAATCAGAGGGCATATTATTATAATTTCCATAAGAATTGTTGTAGGAATTAACATAATTATTATAGGAATTATTACGAAAGGGCCTAGGATTAAAATTACCTCTATACACGTTATTACCAAAATTGTTCCTACCAACAAAATTCACATCCACAGATTCATTATTATTTTCAATCAAAGTAGACAAAGGCATGTCATTAGGATCAATAGAAGCACTCTTGCTAGCAAACAATTTCATAAGTTCATCCATCTTTCCACTCAAAACATTAATCTCTTCAATCGCATGCACTTTTTTACTAGTGGAAGATCTTTCGGTATGCCATTGAGAATATTTAACCATAATGTTATCTAGGAGTTTAGTAGCTTCTCCTAAAGTGATTTCCATAAAAGTACCTCCTGCGGTCGAATCTAAAATATTTCTAGAAGCAAACTTCAATTCGGCATAATTTTTTTGTATAATCATCCACAAATTCAAACCATGAGTAGGGCAATTTCGTATCATCAATTTCATCCTCTCCCAAGATTGTGCAACATGTTCATGATCAAGTTTCTTAAAATTCATAAGATCGTTCCTAAGGGAGATGATCTTAGCAGGAGGAAAATACATGGAAATAAAAGCATATTTACACTATTTTTAGGCAAAGATGAAAACCAAGTTTTATCACGATCTCGAAGTGAGAATGAAAATAGCTTCAATTTAACAGTATCATTATTCACATATTTTTTTCTTTTGCATATCACACAACTCAACAATATTATTAAGATGGGATGCGACATCTTCACTAGGAAGCCTAGAAATTGATCTTTCATAACAAGATTTAGCAAAGCGGCATTAATTTCCTAAGGTTCCGCACTAGTGGCGGGAGCAATCAGAGTACTAATAAAATCATTGTTATTAGTGTTGGAAAATTCACACAATTTGGTATTCTCTTGAGGCATCGTATGATGTCTACTACACAACCTTCTTCTTGTAGACGTTGTTGGGCCTCCAAGTGCAGAGGTTTGTAGGACAGTAGCAAATTTCCCTCAAGTGGATGACCTAAGGTTTATCAATCCGTGGGACGCGTAGGATGAAGATGGTCTCTCTCAAACAACCCTGCAACCAAATAACAAAGAGTCTCTTGTGTCCCCAACACACCCAATAAAATGGTAAATTGTATAGGTGCACTAGTTCAGGGAAGAGATGGTGATAGAAGTGCAATATGGATGGTAGATATAGGTTTTTGTAATCTGAAAATATAAAAATAGCAAGGTAACTAATGATAAAAGTGAGCACAAACGGTATTGCAATGCGTTGAAACAAGGCCTAGGGTTCATACTTTCACTAGTGCAAGTTCCCTCAACAATAATAACATAATTGGATCATATAACTATCCCTCAACATGCAACAAAGAATCTCTCCAAAGTCACTAATAGCGGAGAACAAACGAAGAGATTATGGTAGGGTACGAAACCACCTCGAAGTTATCCTTTCTGATCGATCTATTCAAGAGTCCTTAGTAAAATAACATGAAGCTATTCTTTCCGTTCGATCTATCATAGAGTTCGTACTAGAATAACAGCTTAAGACACAAATCAATCAAAACCCTAATGTCACCTTGATACTCCAAGGTCACCTCAAGTATCTGTGGGTATGATTATACGATATGCATCACACAATCTCAGATTCATCTATTCAACCAACACAAAGAACTTCAAAGAGTGCCCCAAAGTTTCTACCGGAGAGTCAAGATGAAAACGTGTGCCAACCCCTATGCATAAGTTCACGAAACTCACAAGTTGATCACCAAAACATACATCAAGTGGATCACATGATATCCCATTGTCACCACAGATAAGCACATGCAAGACATACATCAAGTGTTCTCAAATCCTTAAAGACTCAATCCGATAAGATAACTTCAATGTGAAAATTCAATTCATCACAAGAGAGTAGAGGGGGAGAAACATCATAAGATCCAACTATAATAGAAAAGCTTGCGATACATCAAATTCGTACCACCTCAAGAGCACAAGAGAGAGAGAGAGAGAGAGATCAAACACATAGCTACTAGTACATACCCTCAGCCCCGAGGGTGAACTACTCCCTCCTCGTCATGGAGAGCACCGGAATGATGAAGATGGCCATCGGAGAGGGATTTCCCCCCTCCGGCAGGGTGCCAGAATGGGTCTAGATTGGCTTTCGGCGGCTACGGAGGCTTCTAGCGGCGGAACTCCCGATCTATTCAGTTGTTCGATGTTGGGGGGGTATATGGATATATATAGGAGGAAGAAGTACGTCGGTGGAGCAACGAGGGGCCCATGAGGGTGGAGGGCATGCCCCCTGCCTCGTGGCTGCCTCGTTGCTTGCTTGACATATACTCGAAGTCTCCTGGATTGCTTCCGTTGAGAAAATCACGTTCCCAAAGGTTTCATTCCGTTTGGACTCCGTTTGATATTCCTTTTCATCGAAACCCTATAATAGGCAAGAAAACAACAATTTGGGCCGGGCCTCTGGTTAATAGGTTATTCCCAAAAATAATATAAAAGTTTAAAAATAAGCCCAATAACATCCAAAATAGATAATATAATAGCATGGAACAATCAAAAATTATACATACGTTGGAGACGTATCAGCATCCCCAAGCTTAATGCCTGCTCGTCCGCGAGTAGGTAAATGATAAAAACAGAATTTTTGATGTGGAATTGAAAGTGCAACTATCCCTGGGTGGTTTTGGTAATTCCTAACAACATATAGCTCATTGAGTTAACATTATTCCAAGATTAATATTTCAGGAAAAGCTCAATGAATGGCATGGCATGGATGAGGAAAGTGGATCCCTCAAAAATTCTAAGGACAAAAAGTTTGGCTCAAGCTTGAAGCTCAAGACTCTACATTTTATATTTTAGTGATCCACGATCACATTGAGTCTATAGGAAAAGCCAATACTATCAAGGAGGGATGAGGTGTTGCTTAATGGCTTGCTTGCTCAAAATGCTTAGTGATATGCTCCAAAATCCTCAACTACCTTCGCACATCCACATATGACTTAACCAAAAGTCAAACTCGGCCCCACCGATTCTTTCTATCCGGCGCCACCGAGTTTCAAATGTCATAGCCACTGCCACAAACCCTAGGCAAATCGGTCTCACCGATAGGGATCTCGGTCTCACCGAGATGGGATTGTAATCTCTCTGTTTCCCTTCATAACGTTTCGGTCTTACCGAGATGAGCGATCAGTCCCACCGAGATTGCAATGTAAACTCTCTGTTTCCCTTTTGTAACATTTCGGTCTCACCGAGATGAGGGAATCGGTCCCACCGAGTTTACCTAACCAACTCTCTGGTTAGCTTATTACCAAAATCGGTCCCACCGAGTTTGTATAATCGGTCACATCAAGATTACGTTATGCCCTAACCCTAACCATATCGGTCCTACCGAGTTGCATCTCAGTCCCACCGAAAATCCTAACGGTCACTAAGTTTGCTGAATCGGTCCGATCGAGTTTAACCATTCGGTCCCACCGAGTTTGGCAAATTGTGTGTAACGGTTAGATTTTGTGTGGAGGCTATATATACCCCTCCACCCACTCTTCATTCATGGAGAGAGCCATCAGAACATATCTACACTTCCAGTACACATTTTCTGAGAGAGAACCACCTACACTTGTGTTGAGGTCAAGATATTCCATTCCAACCATATGAATCTTGATCTCTAGCCTTCCGCAAGTTGCTTTCCACTCAAATCTTCTTTCCACCAAATCCAAATCCTGTGAGAGAGAGTTGAGTGTTGGGGAGACTATCATTTGAAGCACAAGAGCAAGGAGTTCATCATCAACACACCATTTGTTACTTCTTGGAGAGTGGTGTCTCCTAGATTGGCTAGGTGTCACTTGGGAGCCTCCGACAAGATTGTGGAGTTGAACCAAGGAGTTTGTAAGGGCAAGGAGATCGCCTACTTTGTGAAGATTTACCGCTAGTGAGGCAAGTCCTTCGTGGGCGACGGCCGTGATGGAATAGACAAGGTTGCTTATTCGTGGACCCTTCGTGGGTGGAGCCCTCCGTGGACTCGTGCAACCGTTACCCTCCGTGGGTTGAAGTCTCCATCAACGTGGATGTACGATAGCACCACCTATCGGAACCACGACAAAAATATCCGTGTCTCCAATTGCGTTTGAATCCTCCAAACCCTCCTCTTTACATTCTTGCAAGTTGCATGCTTTACTTTCTACTGCTCATATACTCTTTTGCATGCTTTCTTGAATTGTGTGGAGATTACTTGACTTGTGCTAAGATAGCTAAAATCTGCCAAGAACTAAAATTGGGAAAAGGCTAGATTTTTATTTGGTCAAGTAGTCTAATCACCCCCCTCTAGACATACTTTCGATCCTACAAGTGGTATTAGAGCTTTCGTCTCCATTTGCTTTGATTCCATAGCTTTTTGCGGTCATAGCCTTGGTTTCACAACCTAGGAGAGTATGGCGTCTAGCGAGGGAAATTATCACTGTAGAGGTCCTTACTTTGATGGCACTAATTTTGCTAGTTGGAAGCATAAGATGAAAATGCATATTCTTGGACATAACCCCATCGTTTGGGCTATTGTGTGTATTGGCTTGCAAGGTGAATTCTTTGAAGGGGAAGAACCGAATCGTGAAGCCACCGCGGAAGAGTTGAAAATGCTGCAATACAACGCTCAAGCTTGTGATATCCTCTTCAACGGATTGTGCCCCGAAGAATTCAACAAAATCAGCCGTCTTGAGAATGCAAAGGAAATTTGGGATACTTTGATAGATATGCACAAAGGTACCGACCCCGTCAAGGAATCCAAATTGGATGTGCTTCAAAGTCAACTTGACAAGTTCAAAATGAAGGATGGTGAGGTGTTGCTGAAATGTACTCTAGGCTTGCTCTTATCACAAATGAGATTGCCGGCTTAGGGAGTGAAGAGATGACCAATAGATTCATCATCAAGAAGATCCTAAGAGCCTTGGATGGAAAATATGATACCGTGTGCACATTGATCCAAATGATGCCAAATTACAAAGATCTCAAGCCAACGGAAGTCATCGGAAGAATTGTTGCTCATGAGATGTCACTCAAGGATAAAGAGGAACTTCACAACAAATCAAGTGGTGCTTACAAAGCCTCATGTGAAGCCCCCACATCATCGAGTGAGAAATAAACCTTCAATGAAGAATTGAGCTTAATGGTGAAGAACTTCAACAAGTTCTACAAGAGTAGAAGCAAAGAGAGAAGCTCCAAGTCAAGGTCCTACAATGACAAAAGATCTTCTAGTCGAGAGCGAAACTGCTACAATTGTGGAAGGCCCGGACACTATTCCAATGAGTGTACACCCCCCTACAAGAGAAGAGAAGATTCTCCCAAGAGAAGAAGTAGAAGAGAAGAATCACCATCTAGAGAAAGAAGGAGTAGAGATGATCGTTATGAACGAAGACCCTCACGGAGAAGCAAGGATTCGGAAAGAAAGGACAAGTCATCAAGGAGCTACACAAAATGAAGACATCAAGCTCATGTTGGTGAATGGGTATCCGACTTTGACTCTGACAACCACTCCGAGAGAAGCTATCACTCCGACTCCGAATATACTCAAGATGAAGGTGTTGCCGGTCTAGCACTTGTGACAACCAACTCCTACGACATATTTGACTCACCAAATGAAGGAGTTGGAACAAGCTTCATGGATAAAGTCCCAAAGGTATCACACCCCGAGTATGTTGATTTCAATAGTGATGAAGATGACTTGTTAGGTGATGATGATTTACTTGTTGACAACTCTAGTGATGAATACTGTGATGAAACGTCAATTAATCATGCTAATCAAGATAAAACGAATGACAATGATAAGGAGAAGATTGAGTCTCTAACTAAAGAACTAAACACTCTTAAGTTAGCTCGTGAAACTATCTTAGGAGATCATCGAGAACTTTTAAGGACTCATGAGAAATTACGCTTTGAAAAGCTCAACCTTGAGTAAGAGCATGAGTTCTTAAAAGCAATCAATGATGATCTTCATAAGAAAAGTTCTTCTTACATTGCCAAGTGTTTACTCTTATCCACTTACATGCCTCAAGTCAAGTCTAGTTACAAGAACAAGAAAGATTCTTCCTCTAGTAGTAACAATAATCATGCTAAATCCAATATTGTTGCTTCTAGTAGTTCTCTTGATTCCACTAATGATTCTCTTAGCCAAGTTACACTTGAGCAAGAAAATAGCTTATTGAAGGGAATTATAGTGAAAGGTGTTTACAAGAGCCTTGCCGGAAGTAAGCAATTCGAGGAAATTGTACGCAAGCAAGGAAGGCAGCGGAAGAATCAAGGTGTTGGTTTTGAACGAAAGTTCAATGCCAATGGAGTTGAGTGGGAAGAAGATCAATACCCCAAGAGGAAGTTTGTTCCTCAACAAGAGAAGTATGATCCTACTTCTTTCAAAGGGACACAAGCTCAAGATGATCTTCCACCACAAGACCACAAGCAAAAAGGCAAGGACAAGCTTCAAGAGGAAATTGATGCATTTGAAGAAGCTCCTAAGGCCTTGGTCAAGTGGGTTCCCAAGACTACTTCAAGTTCCACTTCATCAAGTACAACTACAACACCGAGGATTCCCATCGAGATGGTGTGGATCCCTAAGAAGAAGAACTAGAGAGTTCTTGAGGGTGACTCTGCCAACATACTTCACTCTTATCATCTTGGCAAGAACAAGTGCAATCAACTTCCACATCTTGCACTAGTTCAAGGAGTCACAAACCCTCTTTTTGGTAAGACAAGGGACAAGGTAACCTAAAAGCTTTCATAGACATCATCTTGTGTGTGCATCACTTTATGTCTATGGATATTCTTGTTTGTTCCTTGTGGGACTAACCCGTGTAGGTATTGAAAGTGCAACTCACTCCAATGGATAGCTCCAAATGATCTACTTCAACATTGAGCATCCACATCTTCAACATCTACATGAAGTCATCATCGACAAAACCCAAGGTTAGTTCATCCCTCTTAGGGGGGATCTCACATCTAGGGGGAGCTTTACTCTAAGAATTGAGCTAAAGCAACTCTAATGGTGTGAACACAACAATGCTTTATGTAAAAGTGGTAACCCCACTTGTGCTTAAACGATGAGTATGACCTATGATCAAATGTTCTCATTTGACTCCTAAGTCAATATACTCATATATAGATGACCTAGTCATCGCAAATTGTTTGATAGATGCTAGAATTGGTTGTGCATGCTTTGCCACATATTTCAATTGCCATTTTATTGTGTGAGCATGTTGATTGCATACTTTACTCATTCAAGGACATCCACTTGTTGTTTTGATTGATTGGTTTTCTTTTCTTTTGCCAAGTGGATGGACAAGAATGCCTAAGAACCCTCTCTAGCTATCTATGCTTTTCTCGTCTCAAACTCTATTCATGCTACATCACAAAATTTGATCAAGTCAGATTCGAACCACTCTGTGTGAGGAGCACTAGGAGTCCCCGATTCGTCATAGACTTAAACTTCCAAAACTTCTTTGTGTGTTTCGGTCTGACCAATTCATCCATTTCGGTCATACCGAGATCACTAAGTCGACCTAGGTTTTCAATCTTGATGCAACCGATTTGAACCTTTCGGTCACACCGAGTTTCCGTAACTGATTGCAGTTATGAATCTCGGTGCCACCGAGTTGTTCCACTCGGTCACACCGACAGGGTCGGGCTATATATACCCACGGGTCAAATTTTGGAAAACTTTCTGAACCTCCTCAACCCGCGCTTAGCCCGCTCTGCCTCTAGGGTCTCCGGATCATCTTCCTCGTCGCCAGCCGCCTCCTGCCACTGGTCTCCGCCGCCGTCAATGGGAATCATCCCCGCCGTTGCCGCCGTAGTGAGTTCATCGCCGAACTAGGGTATGAACTCGATCACTGTGCTATCCCTATCTGATTCCTAGCACATTGTGTTCGCCATGTATCTTGCCACGATTGAGATCATTCTTATCCAGTCAAAACACTTCGTAGTTTAGTCGTGAATTGAAAATTTAGGGTTAGGTTTCCACTGAAACCATCTCGGACCCACCGAGTTGTGGAACTCGGTACCACCGATTCGGCTCAGGCCATTGCACATGTAATTTTCGGTCCGACCGAGAATTGCAAATCGGTGTGACCGAGTTCAGGACTTTGTGAAACCCTAGAAGTCTCGGTGCCACCTCACTGTGACTCGGTCTAACCGAGTTCACTAGTTTAGGTTCCAACAGCTGCTTCGGTATCACCCAGTTTAAAAATTGGTTGATCCGAAATGCTTTCTGTGGAAAACTAAAACTAAGTTTTTGACTCATTCTTTTGCAAAAACCTATGCATTTTGTGATGCTCATCCACTCTATCTCATCTATATCTATTCACAGGGTCTGCTATTAGTGTTTGCAATATGTCTGATCAGAGTGATAGCCAGAACAGGTCAGAGGAGCAGGTTCACCTGAGTGAGGGCACTAGTCCCTCTAGAAGTTCAGATGATGGTAGCAGGAGCACCCCAAGCAACTTACCCAAAGCTGCCACCAGGGCCAGAAAGAAGAAGACCTCTGAATCTGAGGATGAAGACTATGTGGCAGTTGAGGATGAGGCCACTTCCAAGAAGAAAGTGGTTAAGAAGGAATATAGCACTGCTGCTGCCACCAAGCCAGGCACGAAGCAAAAGGTTCCTGCAAAGAGAATTCCAATGTCTAAGGCCAGAGCATCTACTCAAGTCCCTTTGGGATCTGAACCCAAAGAGGCTGCTACAGAAGGGAAGAAGAGGAAGGAGAGGATCAAAAAGACCACTGCTAGAGTGCTTGGGAGATCCTCAATCATGAGAGATTCTGAAGAGGAAGAGGAAGAAGAGATTGCTGCACCAGCACCCAAGGCACAAAAGCTGATGGGTGATGCTATAAAGTTAGGGGCTGCAACATCAAATCCCAAAGAAGCACCCAAAGCAGCCTCCAAGCCCAAGAGTGCATCTAAGAGGAATACCAGGAGTATACCAGGTGCTGAGAAGAACAAGGCCCCAGTGCCTGAAGTTGCTGCTGATGAAGATGATGTAGGACAAGTCCTGAGGAAGCTCAAACCCAAGATTCCAGACCACAATGATGCTCATCCTGTGGCTGAGAACATGAAGATCAGGAGAGACTCAGGGTTGAGGCTATGGAGAGAGTCAGATCCATATGCCACCAGGAGAAGGACTGTTGTTGATTACAGGTTCCACACAAAGGAACAACAGGATTTCTATGAGACAATCTTGTTGGAAAAGAAGCCTATAGTGTGTGATATGAGGTGGGTCGACTGGACCTACATGAAGGAGAATGAAGAACACTATCCTGGAGTGTATGACAGCTTCAGTGCGTGTGGAGTTGCAGACTTTGTTGGGCAAAAGCTCACAAACTGGAATGATGAGCTCATTATGCAATTCTACTCCACAGCACATTTCTATCCAGATGGCAGAATAGTTTGGATGTCTGAAGGAACGAGATACTAATCAACTATTGAGGAATGGGCCAATCTGATCAATGCCCCAAAGGAAAGTGAAGATGACTTGGATGTTTATGCCAAGAAAAAGATGGATCACAATTCTATGTCACAGATGTACAAGGAGATCCCAGACAAAGCTCTTGAGACTTTCAAGTTTGGGTCAGTCCATTTTCTTCTGTCAGGACTGCCAACGATCAACTGGATCCTAAGGCACACTCTCTTGCCCAAGTCAGGTGACCACAACATGATCAGAGGGCATGCAATTAATTTGCTACACATATTCGATGTGCCACAGAAATTCAAGGTCATGAGCCTCATGGTTGAGACTATCAAGAGGACAGCAGCAAGCCAAAAGAGAAGTTGTGGATATGCCCCACAAATTCAGGAGTTGATTAACTCAAAGATGGGCACAGGAAAATATCTGTTGGATAAGGAACACTTTGTCATCTATCTAGATTTTGAGGACAACCAAGTGGTTATGGATGAAGATGAACCATCCTCGGTACAAGCACAAGCCAAAAAGGAGAAGGCAAAAGCTGAAAAGGCTGCAAGGATGCCAACTACTGAAGAAGCATCTCAGTATCTCCTGAAGAGCAAGCAAGATCAGCTTGGCTACCTGATTGCATCCACTCTGAGGATTGAGAAGGGACTGGCCACCCTGACTCAAAACCAGGGGAGCTTGGAAAGAATCATGGAGCAAAAATTCTATGACTTGGATGTGAAAGTAACTGAGATTTAGTCTGTTGTGGAGCAACTTCAAGATGATATGCATGAGAGGAAGGACAAGACAACCACTGATGCATTTGCCAGAGTGCCTAGAGCTCAGAGGTCTGCTGCAGTGCCTGTTCCAGACACAAGAGCCACGTCATCTGCACCAGCTACAGCTTCAGCGCAACCAGCTCCAGCACCAACTCCTTCAGCTCCATCCACATCAACTGAAGTCTTCGTCCAAGGAGCCATCTCTACGCCACCACCTGAAGACCAAGCTTGAGAGACGTTTTAGTGCTATGCATTTTCTATGAACTTTTTGGTAACTTGTTGCCAAAGGGGGAGAAACATGTATAGATCATAGGCTTCGAGAGAGAGCGTTGCTTTTTATTCTCTCTTGCTTTGGTGGTTGAACTTTGTTTGTCTTTTGATTGCTTGAGATACTATGCTATTATCTGTGAGACATTGATGATCATGTGGTTGATCATAAGCTACACTTATGCTTGTTAGATGATATTATCTTACTTATCCTTATATGATCATTCACTTTGCTTGGTGATGAGTGCATGTATTCAATCTTTATTATTTTGAGCGCTCCACCAATATGTATGTGACATGGAAGAGTAACCCATGATCCTAACTCATTGTGCATTTGCAGTCCAAAGCAAATCTTAAGATATGCACAAATTTAGGGGGAGCTCTTGCTTTTCACATACTTCTCAAAGCGACAATATCTTTCACTCTTATTATCATTTGTCGAAGCTTTGATCTATATGTTGTCATCAATTACCAAAAAGGGGGGAGATTGAAAGCGCAACTATCCCTGGGTGGTTTTGGTAATTCCTAACAACATATAGCTCATTGAGCTAACATTATTCCAAGATTAATATTTCAGGAAAAGCTCAATGAATGGCATGGCATGGATGAGGAAAGTGGATCCCTCAAAATTCTAAGGACAAAAAGTTTGGCTCAAGCTTGAAGCTCAAGACTCTACATTTTATATTTTAATGATCCAAGATCACATTGAGTCTATAGGAAAAGCCAATACTATCAAGGAGGGATGAGGTGTTGCTTAATGGCTTGCTTGCTCAAAATGCTTAGTGATATGCTCCAAAATCCTCAACTACCTTCCCACATCCACATATGACCTAAACCAAAAGTCAAACTCGGCCCCACCGATTCTTTCTATCCGGCGCCACCGAGTTTCAAATGTCATAGCCACTGCCACAAACCCTAGGCAAATCGGTCTCACCGATAGGGATCTCGGTCTCACCGAGATGGGATTGTAATCTCTCTGTTTCCCTTCATAACGTTTCGGTCTTACCGAGATGAGCGATCGGTCCCACCGAGATTGTAATACAAACTCTCTGTTTCCCTTTTGTAACATTTTGGTCTCACCGAGATGAGCGAATCGGTCCTACCGAGTTTACCTGACCAACTCTCTGGTTAGCTTATTACCAAAATCGGTCCCACCGAGTTTGTGTAATCGGTCATACCGAGATTACGTTATGCCCTAACCCTAACCATATCGGTCCTACCGAGTTGCATCTCAGTCCCACCGAAAATCCTAACGGTCACTAAGTTTGTTGAATCGGTCTGACCGAGTTTAACCATTCGGTCCCACCGAGTTTGGCAAATTGTGTGTAACGGTTAGATTTTGTGTGGAGGCTATATATACCCCTCCACCCACTCTTCATTCGTGGAGAGAGCCACTAGAACATACCTACACTTCCAATACACATTTTCTGAGAGAGAACCACCTACACTTGTGTTGAGGTTAAGATATTCCATTCCAACCATATGAATCTTGATCTCTAGCCTTCCCCAAGTTACTTTCCACTCAAATCTTCTTTCCACCAAATCCAAATCCCGTGAGAGAGAGTTGAGTGTTGGGGAGACTATCATTTGAAGCACAAGAGCAAGGAGTTCATCATCAACACACCATTTGTTACTTCTTGGTGAGTGGTGTCTCCTAGATTGGCTAGGTGTCACTTGGGAGCCTCCGACAAGATTGTGGAGTTGAACCAAGGAGTTTGTAAGGGCAAGGAGATCGCCTACTTCGTGAAGATTTACCGCTAGTGAGGCAAGTCCTTCGTGGGTGACGGCCGTGATGGAATAGACAAGGTTGCTTCTTCGTGGACCCTTCGTGGGTGGAGCCCTCGGTGGACTCGCGCAACCGTTACCCTCCGTGGGTTGAGGTCTCCATCAACGTGGATGTACGATAGCACCACCTATCGGAACCACGACAAAAACATCCGTGTCTCCAATTGCATTTGAATCCTCCAAACCCTCCTATTTACATTCTTGCAAGTTGCATGCTTTACTTTCCGCTGCTCATATACTCTTTTGCATGCTTGCTTGAATTGTGTGGAGATTGCTTGACTTGTGCTAAGATAGCTAAAATCTGCCAAGAACTGAAATTGGGAAAAAGCTAGATTTTTATTTGGTCAAGTAGTCTAATCACCCCCCCTCTCTAGACATAATTTCGATCCTACAGGAATGCTACCTGACATATTTTTCTAAGTAATTCTCTTTATTGTGGTGTCGGTGTCAAAACCGGCGGATCTCGGGTAGGGGGTCCCAAACTGTGCTTCTAAGGCGGATGGTAATAGGAGGTAGGGGACACGATGTTTTACCCAGGTTCGGGCCCTCTTGATGGAGGTAAAACCCTATGTCCTCCTTGATTATTCTTGATAATATGAGTAGTACAAGAGTAGATCTACCACGAGATCGGAGAGGCTAAACCCTAGAAGCTAGCCTATGGTATGATTGTATCTTGTCCTATGGACTAAAACCCTCCGGTTTATATAGACACCGGAGGGGGCTAGGGTTACACAAGGTCGGTTACAAAGGAGGGGATATACATATTCGTATTGCCTAGCTTGCCTTCCACGCCAAGTAGAGTCCCATCCGGACACAGGACGAAGTCTTCAATCTTGTATCTTCATAGTCCAACAGTCCGGCCAAAGGATATAATCCGGCTGTCCGGATACCCCCTAATCCAGGACTCCCACAGTAGCCCCTGATCTAGGCTTCAATGACGATGAGTCCGGCGCACAGTGTTGTCTTCGGCATTGCAAGGCGGGTTCCTCCTCCGAATACACCACAGAAGAGTTTGAATACAAGGATAGTGTCCGACCCTGCAAAATAAGTTCCACATACCACCGTAGAGAGAATAATATTACGAAAAATCTAATCTGCTGACATGTTTTGGCAGCATGACATCATGCCACGGCCCGGTAACTATTTGAACCGTTTTTCCTTAACTAGTCCCGCACATAACGCGAGGCGGTTTCTTGACACGTCTTGTCAAAGCAGAGATCGTGTTCCCCTTATTACGGGATTCTCATCAATACGGACGTGGGTAACCCAACCGCGCCATCAATTACGGCGCTTGGAGGATAAGCGAGTTTACCAGGCTAGTGGGGGCGCATAGTTTAGTCCGCCCTTATAAAGGGATAAGATCTCACCTTTTTCTACCCACGCCTTCTTCCTCCTTGCTCATCCATTCTCGCGCACTCGAGCTCCAGCGCCCAAGTCCGCATCCTTCTCCTCAACTCTCTCCAAACATGTCCGGAGCGGGAGGCAAGTGGATGGCCTCCTCCGTCACGGAGGGACACATCAAAAAGCTACATGGAGCCGGATACTTAGCCGCGGATATCGCGCACCGGCTGCCAGCCGCGGGGCAGATCATCCCTACTCCGGAACCTCACGAAAGGGTGGTTTTCCTCCCCCATTTCATCCGCGGATTGGGGTTTCCCCTCCATCCATTCGTCCGCGACCTCATGTTCTATTACGGGATGGACTTTCATGATCTGGCCCCGAATTTCATCCTCAACATCTCGGCGTTCATCGTCGTGTGCGAGGCTTTCCTCCGCATCCGGCCCCACTTTGGCTTATGGTTGAAGACCTTCCATATTAAGCCGAAGGTAGTAGGCGGCCAACAATCGGAATGCGGCGAAGCCATGGTGGGCAAAATGCCCAACGTTACATGGCTCGAGGGCTCCTTCGGTGAGACCATAAAGGGGTGGCAATCGGGGTGGTTCTACATCACCGAGCCGTGCGACACCAACTGGGTGGCGGCCCCCGAGTTTCGATCCGGAATACCCACGCGGCTCACTTCCTGGAAGGAGAAGGGCCTGTCTTGGGGTTCATCGGTGGAGCTGGACGGACTCCAGAAGTGTATCCGGAACATGACAAGCAAAAAACTTAAGCTTGACATAGTCCAGGTCATGCTCTTCCACCGGATCCTCCCATGTCACCAACGGGCTTTCAACTTATGGGAGTTCGACCCGGCCAGCACCAGACTCCACGCGAGCTCTTCGACACGATGCATAAGGATGTCTGGAAGGTGCTGTTCAAGGGCGCCGAGGTCCCTCCTTCTCTTACCGAGGACCACGGGCTAAGCGCGAAGCACCCTACGAATCTAGTAAGTTCTGTACATCTGGTAGGGTATTTATTTCCCATAGCTTAACCATGTGCGGGGTCTGAGCTCCCATGCCTTTGACATTAATGGGTGGAGCCATCAGAGCAGATTAACTGTCCGGCCCCACTGCCCGAAGACCCTGCGGAGGCTCTCCTGTCGGAGATGCGGACTCCGGCTCCTTATGAGGTGCCGGAGAAGACGAATAAGAAGGCCAAGGGAACCCGAAAGAGTTCCCGGCGCCAGGTGGTATCGGACTCATCGTCCGATAACTCCGAGACGCACTCCTCCCGTGAAAATGAGGAGAAGGAAGATGAAGATTCTCCCCCTCCAGCCGGGGGAGACAAGAAAAGGAAGGCCGCCCCAACCGGGGAGGCCGAAGGGTCCAAGAAGGGAAGGACTGTCCTTCCGGACTATTCCACCACCGCCGCTGACGATGAAGGCGAGTGGCTGCTCAGGGCCAAGCCCCTGGCGAAGTCGTAAGTATTCGGATACTAGAGTAACTCATAGCATACTTTTGTTGCACCGCTTCCCCTAACGTCGAACATGATTATGCAGTCCGCCCCAAGCCCGTATCGACGTATCCTCGTCGGACGGTTCCTTGGACTCGTCGGACATGGATAGTGATACACTTCCAACCGCCTCCTCTCCTTGCCCTATGGTAAATGCCAAGGTATTGTCTCAAGGGGCACCGAGCCGGGGGGAGACAGTCCCGGAGGCGCCTCAACGCAACCTTTCGGACTCCAGGAGCAAAGGGAGCAAGGCTCTCGGGGGCTCCAAGTTCAGCCCTCAGCCGAACACCGCGCTGGAACCTCCGGTGGTTCCAGACTCGGGCAGGCGGCCCCCTTCCAAAAGGGGCAAGCCATCCATGCCGGTGACCTCTGTCCATCCAAAGGCACCGGACGACCTGCTGGGAGCACTGCGTGGCGCTTCCATCGACGAAGAGCACCACACTATTATGAGTGCGGTGATCAAGAAGGTTCAGTCCGCCAAGAGCGGACTGACTGAAGCTTGTGCCAGCCTTCTAACAGGCTTTGAGGTAAGTATTTAAAATTTAGGAAAATATTACCGCATAGACAGTAGCCCCTGATGCTCTGTATGGTGTTCACAAATAAAAGCCGAATAGAGGATCAATAATATCTGCAGGAGACTAATATAAGTATGTCTGTATGCATATGCAGGCTTCGCTGCTGACCTCTGCCGCACTGACTGCGGAGGTCACCGCACTGAAGCAGGACCTCAAGCGGTCCGAGAAAGAGCTCGGCCTTGCCAAGAGGCAGCTCTAGGAGAACAAAGGTAAGTAATACCTTGTCTATATAAGAAAAAAAGAAAATCTGGTTGCGAACTGACAGGATCATCATGAATGTGCCAGGGGCCACGACCGAAGTGGCGACCCTAAAGCAATCGTTGTCTGAGGCCGAAAACAAAGCGGCCAAGGAGCGCACCGAGCGGGAGAAACAAGAGGCACGGGTGGGCGAGGTGTAGCAAGAGCTCTAGGCTCTCGTGAAGAAGCACGAGGCTTTGGAGCTTGACTCAAAGACGTGAGAGTCCAAGCTTGCCGCAGCCCTCGAGAGCACAAAGCATGCCAAGGCTGAAGCCCAAAAGGCCGTCCAGGAAATTGAGGCGATGAGGAAGATAGCGGCGGGTAAGGCATTCAATATGCAAAGCAAGCATGTGAAAGTAAATTACTTGTTACTTACCCGAGTCCGAAGCTCTCCAGGAGCATTCGCAGATTTGCCCCGCAGCGTGTCGGATGCCGCGAAGTATTACCAGGCCGAGGAGGGAAGCTCAATGGAGAAGTTGTTTTGGTCTCAGTATACTGGGACCAAACACCTGATGCCTATGAGCGATCAGCTGAAGCAACTGGTCGAGCTGCACAAGGCGGCCGAACAGGCCATGAAGGGCTTTATAGTCCGGATGTGGCCTGGCGACTCCCTTCCCAATAGCTACTTCGGCCTAGTGAGGCGGCTTGTGGATGCCTGCCCACGGCTGGAAGTCATCAAGCGGTCCGTCTGTATCGAAGGTGCCCACCGGGCTTTTGCCCGTGCAAAGGTGCACTGGGCCAAGATGGACACCGAGAAGCTGGTGAAGGAGGGGCCGCCGCAGGGCAAGGAGCATCGCCACCCCGAGATGTATTATGAGGGTGTCCTAAAGGGTGCCCGTCTTGTGGCGGACGAGTGTGTGAAGGATGTAATTTTTGAATGAACTTGCTCGTGTGATCATGTATTATGAAAACTTGTTCATGTGCAATATGCAACACATGTTTGAATTTAAAATATTACCTTCTGTGCGGCTATTTATCAAATCTGAGAGATGGCCAGTCGTTGGCTTCTGCCTCCATGCCACGAGTGCTGGGGTGTTCGGGATAAACCTGAGCACTCTTTTTCCCATTGTTGGGTCCTTCGAGGGAGGTGCTCAGCACAACGAACAAGGCAACCGGACTATAATGCTTTATCACTCTCACTTAGCCATAGAAGTCTACAATTTTAAATTTTGGCGAAGCCCCTAGTATTCGGAAGGCCGAATTCGGGGTGCTATACATGCCATAAGCCGGACAAAGCCGACTCCTCGCTCTAAGCGGCATAAGTCTTTAGGGACTCGAGACCTCTCGAATAGCAACCAACTCTTGCCTTATCATGACAGTCAATTTTAGCTTTCTCTACTGAGGTGCTTAGCCCAGATGAACCGGGGCACAATCGCAGTAGTTCTCCCAGTGCTACCTTAGCCGATATAGCAGAACGTAAGGTACCAAAACATGGGAGCCGGGCAAACCCAACTATTGACCCAAGACATGATTTGGAGCTGATGCATATAATGCTATAAGTTCGGGGTGCCGCACTGTCAAAAATGTTCGGACTTCTCACGCCGTATTATGGGGTATGCTTAAGCCCCTGGCGTATTGGCCATACCAGAGTGTACGGGTGCGGAATGTCATGAATGAACATATATATATATATATATGTATATATATAAGAAGAATAGAGAATGCGATAATAGTCTAGTGCTATGCATTGTTTATTCAATAAGGTGCGTCAAAGTAGAATGATACAAGTAGTGCGATAAGCAAAAAGTAGGACTGTTTGACATGTCCCCTCCAAGGGTAAGCTGAGGAATGATATTTAAAGCAGGTATTTCACTTGTTATCAGAAGCCACCTGGGAGTTCCATGGTGCAACGTAGCTTTCTGCCTCCTTGGTTGTTGCATCGTGTGTCCGGCAATCATACTGCCAGATAGGGTTTCCAGAGATTAAAGTCCTGAAAGAGAAAAAAATAACAAAGCGGGAAGCCCCTAGTGCGGTTGAGCCGCGTCTTGGGGCGTGCCGTAGTCGTGCCCCACTCCCCACCTGTGCCCATGGTATTTTCAATGCGTAATTATGTACGCGTGGCACGGATTTTGTCGTTTGGCTGGGACTGGGGCGGGGGCCGCATTGCTATGCGAGCTCGGAATGTGCCAGGCGGTCTTGTTGCTGATTACTCCGGGCGCGCTTGAAGGTGTCTGGGTCTTTAATCGCCAAACTGGGGGATTTCCTTAAGAGGCTACTTTGCGCTTCTGCTGCGAGGGCTACAGTGTGCTCCTCCGTGCGGAGAGAGCGCTCCGTGTTTCCATTGATTGTGATGACCCCCCGAGGTCCTGGCATCTTGAGCTTGAGGTATGCATAATGCGGTACCGCATTGAATCTCGCAAATGCGGTTCGCCCGAGCAGTGCATGATAGCCACTGCAGAACGGGACTATATCGAAGATTAACTCCTCGCTTCGGAAGTTATCCAGGGATCCGAAGACCACTTCCTGTGTGACTGAGCCTGTGCAATGGGCCTCTACACCTGGTATGACGCCTTTGAAGGTCGTTTTTGTGGGTTTGATCCTTGAGGGGTCTATACCCATTTTGCGCATTGTGTCCTAATAAAGCAGGTTCAGGCTGCTGCCGCCGTCCATAAGGACTCGAGTGAGGTGAAATCCGTCAATGATTGGGTCTAGGACCAGTGCGGCAAATCCGCCATGACGCATACTAGTGGGGTGGTCCCTGCGATCGAAGGTGATCGGATAGGAGGACCATGGGTTGAACTTTGGGGCGACTGGCTCCAACGCATATACGTCCCTTAGCGCACGCTTCCGCTCCCTCTTGGGGATGTGGGTTGCATATATCATGTTCACCGTCCGCACTTGTGGGGAGAACCTCTTCTGTCCTCCGGTGTTCGGCGGCCGGGGGTCCTCCTCGTCATCGCTATGCAACCCCTTATCTTTGTTTTCGGCATTTAACTTGCCGGCCTGCTTGAACACCCAACAATCCCTGTTGGTGTGGTTGGCTGGCTTGTCGGGGGTGCCGTTTATTTGACACGAGCGATCGAGTATATGGTCCAAACTGGACGGGTCCGGAGTGCTTCTTTTGAATGCCTTTTTCCGCTGACCGGGTTTAGAGCCTTTGAATCCGGCATTGACTGCCGTATCCTCGGTATTGTCGCTGTTAATGCGGCGCTTGTGTTTGTTGCGACGTGATCTGCCATTGCCATCCTTGGTATCCGAAGTACCATGGTTCTTTGATATATTATTGCTGCGAGCCAGCTAGCTATCTTCTCCCGCGCAAAAGCGAGTCATGAGTGTCGTGAGGGCTGCCATAGATTTCGGCTTTTCCTGGCCAAGGTGCCGGGCGAGCCACTCGTCGCGGATGTTGTGCTTAAAAGCTGCTAGGGCCTCTGCATCCGTACAGTCGACGATTCGATTTTTCTTTGTCAGGAACCGTGTCCAGAATTGCCTGGCTGATTTCTCTGGCTGCTGAATTATGTGGCTCAAGTCATCGGCATCTGGTGGTCGCACATAAGTGCCCTGGAAGTTGTCGAGGAATGCGGCTTCCAGATCTTCCCAACAACCAATGGATTCTGCTGGCAGGCTATTGAGCCAATGCCGAGATGGTCCTTTGAGTTTGAGTGGGAGGTATTTGATGGCGGGTAGATCGTCACCGAGGGCCATGTGGATGTGTAGGAGGAAGTCCTCGATCCATACCACAGGATCTGTTGTGTCGTCATATGATTCGATATTTACGGGTTTGAAACCCTCTGGGATTTGGTGATCCATTACTTCGTCTGTGAAGCATAGGGGGTGTGCAGCGCCTTTGTACTGGGCTATATCGCGACGCGGCTCAAATGAGTCTTGTCCGCTGTGTTTGGCCCGGCCAGATTTACTTTTACTGCATCTGGCGTGACGGTTATCGTCTCGCATAGTGGCGTGCCCTCATGATCCATAGATCGATCTTGCATGTTTTGCTTTGTCCTCCAATACGTCTCGCGGGTCTGGCGTATTTCCCCATGCCTTGACATTTTTATTTGAGTGGCGTCGGGGTGCGGGCTGAGCTTTTGGTTGAAATGCCTCTTTGTCGCGGCCATGAGGTGGCCGATCAGCCGCGTCATACGCTGGAGATGTATGTTTTGGTGCTTCCTCCTCCAGTCGGGGTAGCAACCTGCGCTTTGGGTAACTATTGGAGGGGCGTTCGAGTTTATATTCCTCGGCCGCAAGGACTTCAGTCCATCTGTCAGCTAGCAAATCTTGATCAGCTTGAAGCTGCTGTTGCTTTTTCTTAAGGCTATTTGCTGTGGGTATAAGCCGACGCTTCTAGCGCTCTTGTTCGACAGGATCTTCAGGCACGACGAATTCGTCGTCGTCTAGGCTTGCCTCGTCTTCGGAGGGAGGCATGTAATTATCATCCTCCCCCTCTCCTTCTGCCGCTCTCTCGGGAGGGCTTGCTTCTCCATCCTCCTGTTCTAAATCTTGCAGGAGGGGATTGTTGTCACAGCCCCAGTTCTGGCCTTGCCTGTCTTGCATTAGCCTCCATGCATCATGTCTAAATTTTTATGAAACATTGAAATGGGGGCTGATAAACCCTAGCAGCAAATGAAATTCAACTAGGGTCCACATAAAATCATTTTCACTGAACCCAAAATGCCCTTCTAAAATGTTCATCATATTTGCCTTGGTCCAGAACCTCTGACAAAAATGGTGCACATTTTACTAGGACAATAGAGGGTCACTGAATTAAATCATATAATACTTGCATTTGGGCATTTAAATGCTATAGAATATTTTAAATGCCCAAATATTCATGAACTAAAATGTTTACTGTAGGATATATCCCCAACAGTGGTCATGAGAAGTTTCATGTATTTTGGGATTGTTTTAATATTATAAATAAAGCCACAAAGTTGCAGAATAATAGAAAACTGGAAATAATAAATAGAAAGGAACTTACCTGGCAAAGCCCACCTGGCCTGGTACTGTAGCAGCCCAGCTGGGCAAAGCCAGCCCAGCCCACCAGGGGCTCCTCCCTGTCGTCTTCCACCTCCTGCCAGTGGGTAGGAGGGCATGTGGCCGCTGTGCGCGCACACGCGCCCCGGCCACCTCCTGCTTGCCGCCTCTCGCTGGAGGCACCCGAGGGCGCCACGCACTCCCCTCGACCCCTTGCACCTCTCCCGTCTCTCCCAGGACTCCCTCTCCTTCCTCTGCTCGATTCCGCAATGCCACCGAGCGCTGCCGCCGACGCTGCTCGCCACCACCACGGCCACCGGCCTCCACACGTCCCTTCGACGCGCCAAGAAGCTTCGATAGGGACTTCTACGCCATCTCCGCCAAGCCACGCGAGCGGACGCGCCCTGGAGCGGCTCCCCTGACCTCTTCTTCACCGTTGGCCGCCGCGGATCTCCACCGTCGACTTGTCGCCATCCGAGCTTCCCCGAGCACGCTGGCCATCCCTACGGCGCTACTATGAGCCCTCGAGCATTTTCCCCCTCTCCCTGCGGTCAATCCACTCCTCTAGCCCACCTAGCCACCGGAGCCGAGAGCTCCGTGCCGTCGGCCATGTCGCCGCCGTGGCCAGAGTCCGAACCAGCCGCCCCCGCATGCGTCATCGTTCTCCCCGCCTCTGCAGGAGCCCGTAGCCACCAGCAGCTCCTCCTCCCGTACACCACAATGTCGTCCTGGCCAACTCCGTGCGGGCGCCGCCGCGGATGTGCTCGTCGCTATCAGCTCCGGCGACTACGCGACCAACCGGTGGCACCGTTGGACGCGGCGCATCCCCAGGGTCCCGTAGAATCCACCCGCGCGACGAATGGTCGCCGGAACAGAGATTCCGGTGTGCCTCCGCCGTCGGTTGAGGTCGCCAGCGGCCTAACCCCGGCCGGCTGATGTGTCAAATTAGGCTAAAACTAATTAGTCACTAACTACCCTCCCTAGTCACTGACATGTGGGCCCACTAACACTTTTAGTTAGGATTAAATTAGCACTAACAGTCTCTGTTAATTAGCCTAGTCACTGACCAGTGGGTCCCAGCATCAGGTTTGACCTGGGCTGACACTGTTGACCTGATGACATCATTCTGACGTCAGGCTGACGCAGTAATGCTTTTTGGGATTTTAATAAATCAGAAATGATTTATTATTTTCAAAAAATGCCCAAAACTTCTAAAAATCATATAAAATCAACCGTAGCTCAGAATAAAATAATTTATATATGAAAAATTATCAGAAAAATCCAATCTATGCATCTGTATTCATGCCTGTTTGAGCAAGTTAACCTCACTGTTTAGGATGAAACATGATTAGGGAAAATTTTATAATAGGTTTGGAGTTGGAATTTGATGTAGTTTTGAATTCCACTTCAATCAAAATGACTTTTTGTTGCATTAGCCAAAATCACAGCATATTGCCATGTCATGATCATGCATCATATTGTGCATTGCATTGATTGTGTTCTTCCTTGTTTGCTGGTATTTGTCCCCTCTCGGTAGACGATGTTCCGATGATGAGATCGATGACACCGATGAAGAACTATATTATCTTCAGAAGTGCCAGGCAAGCAAAACCCCCTTGTTCATTCCGATACAATCCCACTCTCTCGCTCTTGCTCTCTTTTACTACATTAGGACAACAACGTTTCAATTATTACATGCTGCGGTAGCTGAACCCCTTTTCCTCTGCATGACCTGTCATTGCCACAGTAGATAGATGAAACCCACTAGCATGAGTAGGAGTTGTTTGAGCCCTGATGTGCCTACTCATTCATGCTTGTTTTTCATGCCTGCTACTGCTTAGAGTGGAGTCAGGTCTGATTCATCGGGGATGAATTGGAATGATGTTGAACATGTCCTACTGTGTGTGAGCTAAGTGTGTGAACACGATTTGGTAAAGGTAGCGGTGAGAGGCCATGTAGGAGTACATAGTGGGTTGTCTCATTGCAGCCGTCCTCAGGAACTGAGTTCTGTGTTTGGTGATCCATGAATAGTTACTACCACACATTGGAATGCTTAAGTGCCCCTCTCGACTTATTAATCAACTTGATCTCTGTCCAGGAGTTGCAACTAGTTTCTGGTGTTTGTAGGTAGTGTTAGTAGTCTACCAAGTGGCACCCGGTACAGGTCGGCTTGGGACACACTAGGCACAGTGGCATGGCGTACCAAGTGGCACCCGGATGGTGGGCTTGGGAACCCTGCACATATCGTTTGGGGCCGTGAGCGACACCCCGGTCGGATCTCCTTGCGGATGGAACCTGAATAGGCGATAAACCTGGACGAGAGACTTGTGTGGTTAGTCAGGTCGTGGCGGACTCCCTCGCCCGGATTTCGCTTGAAGGTTGCCGAGGTACATGACGTGTACAGGGCGATAAGTGGCAAGAGCGTGTGTGAAGAAGTACACCCCTGCAGGGTTATCATTATCTATTTGAATAGCCGGATTCCTCGGATATGGAAACTTGGACCCCTTGCATAGTTCATAGACAAGTGAAAGTGGATACTCTAATGTCACACCCTAGCTAGTCATGCATCAGAGTGTGTGCATCATGTTTAAATTTTCCATTTAATTTGAAATGGGGATCTGTGAAACCCTCAGAATCATTTTTGAAAATGATCCAAATAAAAATTTCTCCAAAAGGGTCCAAGAAAATGCTCATGTTGCTCTCTGAAAATATTGGACAGAGATAAAAATCAAACCAATATTTTTAAGAGCTCATAGGTATTTATTTTGGGCATTTGGAATTAATGCATAAATATTTGCATTGGAAATATATTATTTATATATATTAATATATGTCCAAATATTATGCCAATTATAAAGGAGCTCTGGAATAATATATTTAGCTCCTGCAAAAATTGGCATAAGGTAAATAAATGATTTAATATATTATTTAAATCAAAACAAATGTCAGAAATTAGAAAACAGAAAAATAAATAACAGGAGGAGCTTACCTGGGCTCCTCCACTGTGCGGCCCAGCCAGCTGGCCGGCCCAGCCAGCAGGCGGCCCAGCCCGCCTCCCTCCTCTGTTGTCTTCGTCCTTGACAGAGGGAGGGGAGTGTGGCCGGCGCGCGCGCGCGCCACCGCGCCACACCACCTGCTCGGCTGCCTGCCTGCCCTCCCCTCCTCGCTCGATGCCCCGGACGACGCCACGCCTCCCCCCTGCTCTCTCTCACTCTCCCTCGGTTCTTCCCTCCTCTCCCTCGCTCTCTCTCTCACACGGCCGAACACCACCCTCGCCGCCGTTCCCCATAGCAGCCGTCACCGGCCACCCCTCGCTCCCCCGACTAGCTCAGGAGCTCCGCCTCGACCCCCTCTTCCTCCCCACCGCTCCACGGGTCTCCGGAAGCCCTGCATCGCCGCCTACGTCGTCGTTCCCCTCCTCGGCCACCGGAGGTCATCGCCGTTGATTCGCTGCACTCCGGCCGTCCCCGAGCCCGCTAACCATCCCTGCAGCTCCGCGGTGAGCCACTGATTCGATTCCCCCTTGCCCCGTCGTCCCTAGCCTTCTATAGCGGCCGCCCCCTTGAGCTCCGAAGCTCGACGCCGCCGGCGATGTCGTCGTCGTGGCCACGGTCACCGTAGCGCCCAACCGAGCACACCCACGCCCTCACCGCACCGCGTAGAAGCCGTAGGTGCCAACCCCGCATCCCCGCAGCCGTTGTAGCCTCGACCCCGAGCTCAACCGAGCTCCGGTAGCCGCCACGGTCGTCGCCGTCGACGGTACAGGCCACCCCAGGCACGGCCACCACCACCGTTCGACGCGCGGGAGCAAGAGCTCTCCAACGAGCCCAAGCACGGCCTCGCCCGTGCCCTGTAGCGCGATCCCGCATCGCGCCGCCGTCTCGGGCCTCGCCGGCGTCATGTCGCCGGTGGGTTTGACCCACCTTGACCACGGCAGGAACCCCCCTGTGTCCCTGACAGGTGGGCCCAGCCCTGCAGCTAATTAGGATTAGCACTAACCGAATCAGTTAAACTAACTACCCCCCCCCTGACACTGACAGTGGGCCCCAGCGCCACTAATTACTAATTAGGACTAGATTAATCCTGTTAAGCCCCCCTGTCACTGACGTGTGGCCCCCACACGTCAGGTTTGACCCCAGCCAGCCGCAGTTGACCACTGACGTCATGCTGACGTCATGCTGGCGCAATAATTATATTTCTGGATTTAATTTAAATCAGGAAATTCCAGAATATTATTTAAACTTCAAAAATTCATAACTTTTATTCTGTAACTCCAAATTGGACAAATTATATATGAAAAATGATCAGAAAAATCCAATCTATCCATCTGTACTATTTTCATGCATGATCAAACAAGTTAAATTGATGTTTTAAGCAGAACAAGGAAAAGCACTTTAAAAGGCCATGTTTGAGTTTGAAATTTGAATCTTTGATTCAAATTTGTTCAAACCCTTCTGGTTTTAGTTGCATTAGCCCAACACACTCATATTGCCATGTTTCATGCATGCATCATATTGTTGCACATTGTTTGGTGATGGTTGTGTATCGATGTCCTTTGCGACAGGTTCTGCCTCCGAGGAGTACCGCGAATACCCTAACGAAGAACCGTATCAGTGCATCGAACCATCAGGCAAGCAACCAACCATTTGATCATATCGATACAATCCCATGTTCTCGCTCCTGCTCTCTTTTACTGCATTAAGACAACGCGTTTCAAACTGCTGTGTGCTACGGTAGTTGAACCCATTTCCTCTGCATGACCTGTCATTGCCACAGTAACTAGATGAAACCCACTAGCATGTGTAGGAGTTGATTGAGCCATATGTATGTGTTGTTCCTACCTTGCTATGCCTGCTATGCTTAGAGTCGTGTCAGGTCTGGTTCATCTGGGTGATGGGCTAGAGTGAAATGATTATGTCGGTAATGAGAGTGGTGTGGTGAACACGATTTGGTAAAGGTATCGATGAGAGGCCATGTAGGAGTACATGGTGGGTTGTTTCATTGAAGCCGACCTTAAGCACTGAGATCTGTATGTGTGATTTAAGATATAGCTACTACCATGCATTGGGCCCTGAAATATGACCCCGCTCGACTTCTTATTCACCCTAGCTCTCTGTCCAGGAGTTGCAAGTAGTTTCTGGTGTTTGTAGCCTACTGGAGGCCGTGGACAGCGCTGACCGTAGGGGTGGGCTGTGATGCGGTAGGTACGTGGCCGGGTGTACCGAATACCCGTTAGGTATCTCGGGAACCCTGTTCACATCGTTCGGGGCCATATGGGAAACCTCGGCCGGACTCCCTGCGGATGGAACCTGAATAGGCGATAAACCTGGACTAGAGGCTTAAGTGTTTAGGTAGGTCGTGGTCTACACCCACGTCGGCTTTCGCTTGAAGTCTGCCGAGCACATGTCGTGTGCAGACGCTAAGTGGTGGAAACATGCATGAAGAAGTACACCCCTGCAGGGTTAATATGATCTATTCGAATAGCCGCGTCCGCGGTAAAGGACTACTTGGTTGCCTTTATAGTTCATAGACAAGTAAATGGAAACTACTAAAAGCCTCAAGATAAGTGTGAGTGCCGAGGATGGCTCTTCCGTAGGAAGACGGAGGTGGATCCTCGGTAGTGTATTGAAGTGGTGAGTAGTGGACTCGTGTGCGCAAAACCATTTCAAGTTGAAGTATCATAGGATAGACTAGCCAAGAGTCAAAGCTGGCTTGCTGCAATAACTCCACCAACCCTTCTTGATACTAAGCATGTATGTAGGATCTGATGTAAGTCTTGCTGAGTACCTTTGTACTCATGTTGCTATAATCTACATTTTACAGAAGACGCTGCAACCCCTTCTGATGGGTTCTATGTAGACGTTGACATCAACGAGTAGGCTAAAGGCCCAGGTGGTGATCCTGAGCTTGTGAAGGACCATGTAGTATAGCTAGGATTTCCAAGCCTCTTTTATTTTACTAGTTGTCTGTACTTAGACAAGTTACTTCCGCTGCTGGTTTGTATGACTGTATGACTTGAATGCTGGGTCGTGTGACCCGTATCTTTGTGTATGCTATGTATGGCTCCCTGAGCCTTAAATAAAGTACTTGTGTCGTAGAGTCATGTTGTGATGCTTCGTTGTATTTGCACATATCGAGCATATTGTGTGTATGATTGAAATGCTTGGTATGTGTGGGATCTGACTATCTAGTTGTTTATCTTTAGTAGCCTCTCTTACCGGGAAATGTCTCCTAGTGTTACCGCTGAGCCATGGTAGCTTGCTACTGCTCTGGAACACTTAGGCTGGCCGGCATGTGTCCTTCTTCGTTCCTGTGTCTGTCCCTTCGGGGAAATGTCACGCTTCGAGTACCGGAGTCCTGTTAGCCCGCTACAGCCCGGTTTACCGGAGTCCTGCTAGCCCAGTGCTACAGCCCGGACCCACTTGCTGATGACTGACACGTTCGAAGCTGGGTCATGGATGCCTGTCCCTGTAAGTCTGTGCCACTTTGGGTTTACGACTAGTCATGTCAGCCCGGGCTCTTTATCATATGGATGCTAGCGACACTATCATATACGTGAGCCAAAAGGCGCAAACGGTCCCGGGCAAAGGTAAGGCGACACCCGTGGGGATACCGTGCGTGAGGCCGCAAAGTGATATGAGGTGTTACCGGCTAGATCGATGTGACATCGAGTCGGGGTCCTGACAGCGTTGGCATCAGAGCCGGACTGCCTGTAGGTTCTCCAAGCCAAACTGGTCGATGTTGAGTCTAGAAATTCGTTAGTTATATGTAGGGGAATTGTTTGTGGGTTGGAACGTAAGGCTCCCTTTACTCCTTTATCTTATGACATTCTGATCTGAGTCAGTCCATTCTTCCACCGGGGGTTAAGGAATTAGGATCTATACTCTCTATCAGGATCACATGTTACTAATCAGTAGTACCTTATAAGTTTGATGGATACAAGCCTAGTTCAGTTCTACTACCACATTATGTTGTTAGAATGGATTCAGAACTTTGATATGATGATGTTGAGTGTGTACGAAATCCTTTGTCAAATGTCTCAAATCCTTTTTGAGCATTTACAGCTGTTATGCTGCCGAAATTTTGCTAGAAATTCTAATGCCTTTGCATTATGATTATGCTTTCAGATGGCCACTCGCGACCTCAATCAAGTGGTTCGCCTGACTCGATGCCTAGATGTACCCGGCCATACTGCTAAGTTGGTCAGGGTAATGACTGAGGCTGGATACCGCTGGTATCCTGAGTACACGGTCGAAGAGCAATTCCGAGACTTTAATCAAAGCCAGTATCTCTGCACTGTCAGGATATTTCCATCTTATCCTGGATCCACCGAGCCCCTTCACTGCTCCTATGGACTCGGGGTTACTATTGAGATGGCTGTGCAGGACGCCGCCTACTCTATGATGACCCTTATGCGAGTCAGATCTGGTTTATTCCGGGACTCTGATTTCCGGTATATGCCAGGATCACTTCCGGGAGCACAAGGGTATCTCCAGGCTATCTATGCTGACCCCACCCAGGAGGATTCACGGACTCGCACCACTGCTGAGATGCTCGAGGATAAGGACCGTGAAAATCGGGCCTTGAGGTTAGAGCTCTTCAATACCCGTGCTGACCACTGGGCCACTTTGACTCGGTTTGCACCGGCGGTGCAAGCTGGATATTCGGATATGCGCGATCTCTATCCTGTGAGATCTGCTCTGCCAGACGTGATGTGTTGGCGTGATGTAGGAGGCATCACCCCACCTCGCGGTCCCCGCAGGCCACCGTCTGTTGGTCCAAGACCTCATCCTAGCCCCTATGGTCCACAAGCTCCGCGAGATTGTCTGTTTCCGGATGATCATGTTGAGCTTCCAGGCTATGGAGGTGACTTCTACGAGGACTACTACGGATCGGTCTGAGTTAGTGGTAGTATCACTAGTTCGCACTAGCTGTGTCGTCTATCGTCCCACGTGACTCGTGGGATATGACCTAGTTTGTACTCTTTCTGGAGGTGTAGAAAAATAATGTATAGGAGCTTGGGATGCCTCCGATAAGATGTAATCCTCTTTCACCGTAATAGTACTTTGTTTGGTCTTGTACTAAACCCTGTATGGTGTGTATGACAATGGAATAAAGAAGCAGTTTCTGTATCTACCATGTCATACGGATGATCATCTTGCATTTCGAGTTATTCCTTACATTCTGTATCCTATGTCGGAATTTTATCATTCTGACTAAATCATTGTCTTGTTTACCTAGGATGGTCAACACGCGCGCTAACCCTGCTTCTCAAGAGCAGGCCGAAGGCAGTGAAGGCAGGAATGAAAATCTGCCTCATCCTCCTTCCCTAGCCGAGGTTATGATGGAAGCTGAGAGAAACAAGCGGGAGACCAACCGTTTGTTGGAGCGTATTGAACAGAACACAGCACACCATCAGAGGACTAACGTGGTGTCACTCAGTGATTTTATCAAATTACATCCACCCACGTTCCACCACTCCGTCGAGCCTCTCGACGCTGATGACTGGCTTCGCAGTATCGCTCACAAACTGCGTTCCGCGCTGGTAGCGGAGGCTGACAAGGTCACCTTTGCTGCATATCATCTTGAAGGCCCCGCCAGTCTATGGTGGGAGAATTATGGAGCTATGCGCCCAGCGGGCCATGTCACTACTTGGGCTGAATTCAGCGAGGCTTTCCATGAACATCACATTCCGGAGGGTCTCATGGACCGTAAACTTGAAGAATTTTGCAGTTTCACCCAAGGCCGACTTTCTGTGGATGTTTACAGCAGGGAGTTTGGTAATCTCGCACGATATGCAACCGAGGAAGTTTCTACTGACGCCAAGAAGCAAGCAAGGTTCCGTAAGGGCCTTAGTCCTGAGCTTCGCCGTGACCTCCGTCTGCATGAGTGCACATCTTTTCAGAAACTTGTCAACAAAGCCATCAGTGCTGAAA
Source organism: Triticum aestivum (assembly GCF_018294505.1). Taxonomy (NCBI): domain Eukaryota; kingdom Viridiplantae; phylum Streptophyta; class Magnoliopsida; order Poales; family Poaceae; genus Triticum; species Triticum aestivum. The sequence continues at coordinate 627,808,226 of NC_057800.1, forward strand.
TTGGTCAGACTGACTATGACGCAACACGCAAGCATGGCCGTGATATGGGTTCCTCATCCGGTGCTGGTCCTCAGAAGCGCCGCGTGTGGGTACCCAACACCGCCCTGCCACCCAGGTTCACACCGAGGCCATCCTTCCAGGCGCCTCGCCCCGTTCAACAGTCTGCACCAGCCAAGCCCTATGGGGGTCCAACCAACAATGCTCCTCCACGTACCAGTTCCGTGACTTGTTTCAAGTGTGGGGAATCTGGTCACTATATGCGTGAGTGTCCCCAGACCAACCCCAACCAGTCTGCTAAAGCTGTTGGCCGTGGCAAGCCGACAGGAAAAATATTCCACGCCAAGCCGGTCACCGCTTCACGTGGCCATGTCAACTGTATCTCTGCCGAAGAAGCTCAAGAGGATCCCAACGTCGTTCTCGGTACGCTTCTTGTTAATTGCCACCCGGCATCTGTTCTTTTTGATACAGGAGCCTATCATTCTTTTATATCCGAAAATTATGCTCGTTTGCATAACGTTGCATTCTGTGACATGCCATCCACTATGGAAATTTCTACCCCTGGTTCTAGATGGCAGACCTCTAGGGTAAGTTATGGAAATGAAATCCAAGTCGACAGACTTGTTTTTCTTGCATCCTTGATAGCCCTTAAATCTTCAGATATTAATATCATTCTGGGTATGGACTGGATGTCAGCTCATCAAGCCAAAATTGATTGCTTCTCTAGGACTGTTCAACTCACCCATCCTTCGGGGAAGATAGTCAATGTCTTGACCCGAATAGCCAAGCGACAGTTATTTTCTCTTAACGCCAGCCCTTTGCCAGACCTTGAGGACGTTCCGGTAGTCCGTGACTTCCCGGATGTCTTTCCAGAGGAATTGCCAGGTGTTCCACCTGACAGGGATGTTGAGTTCGTAATAGACCTCATCCCCGGAACCGTTCCGATTGCTAGAAGACCTTATAAGATGGCACCCCTAGAACTAGCCGAGCTTAAGAAACAACTCGATGAGTCCTTGAAAAAGGGTTTCATCCGACCTAGTTCATCTCCGTGGGCTTGCCCCGTCCTATTCGTCAAGAAGAAGGATGGTACGGACCGGATGGTTGTAGATTACCGACCTGTCAATTTGGTCACAATCAAGAACAAATATCCGCTTCCCAGGATCAACGACCTGTATGATCAGCTCGCTGGATCCTCAGTCTTCTCCAAGATGGATTTGAGGTTGGGCTACCATCAAATCAAAATCAGAAACGGGGACATTCCTAAAACGGCCTTTGTTACTCGCTATGGCCAATACGAGTACACCGTCATGTCCTTCGGTTTAACCAACGCTCCAGCCACCTTTTCTCGGTTAATGAACTCAATCTTCATGGAGTATTTGGATAAGTTCGTCGTAGTTTATCTCGATGATATACTCATCTACTCCAAGAACGAGGAAGAACATGCCGAACATCTAAGGCTAGTGTTGCAGAAACTTCGAGAGCATCGCCTTTATGCCAAATTTTCTAAATGTGAATTCTGGTTGCCAGAAGTGACCTATCTGGGTCATGTAATATCTGGTAAAGGTATTGCTGTTAACCCTGAGCGAGTTCAAGCCGTCCTTAATTGGACTCCACCTGAATCGGTCAAGCAAGTTCGGAGTTTTCTGGGCTTAGCGAGCTATTGTCGTCGCTTTGTCGAGAACTTCTCCAAAGTTGCTAAACCTCTAACCGAACTCCTCAAGAAAGATAAGAAGTTCGAGTGGACTCCACAATGTGAGCACAGCTTTCAGGAACTGAAAAGACGCCTGACTTCTGCTCCCGTACTGGTACCGCCAGACTTCTCCAAGGACTTTGTTATCTACTGCGACGCCTCGCGACAAGGACTAGGTTGCATTCTCATGCAAGATCGACACGTAATTGCTTACGCCTCACGGCAATTGCACCCACATGAGGAGAATTATCCTACTCATGATCTAGAGCTTGCAGCCGTAGTCTATGCTCTTAAGACCTGGCGACATTACCTCCTCGGTAATCGTTGCGAAATATTCACTGATCACCAAAGTCTGAAGTACATTTTCACCCAACCGGATCTGAATCTCAGGCAAAGACGTTGGGTTGAATTGATCACAGACTTCGACTTAGGAATAACCTACACCCCAGGGAAAGCCAACGTCATGGCTGATGCGCTAAGTCGTAAATCTTATTGTAACAATCTGGTGTTACAACAAAGTCAACCGCTTCTCCATGAGGAATTTCGGAAGCTTAACCTTCACATTGTTCCTCAAGGATTTCTTTCCACCTTGGTGGCGAAACCTACTCTTACGGATCAAATCATTGCTGCCCAGAAGCGAGATAAGGGAATAGCTAAGATCAAGGAGAACATTGCTAGCGGAGGTGCTAGTTGTTTCTCCACAAATGATCATGGTGTTGTGTACTTTGAGAACCGTCTAGTGGTTCCCAAGAACCAGCATCTACGGCAGTTGATCCTTAAGGAGGCTCATGAATCTCCTCTCACTATTCATCCCGGTGGTACTAAGATGTATCAGGACCTACGCCAGAGGTTCTGGTGGACTAGGATGAAGAGAGAAATTGCTCAGTATATTGCTAATTGCGACGTCTGTCGTCGTGTAAAAGCAGAGCATCAACGGCCTGCTGGCACCCTTCAACCCTTAGCTATTCCTGAATGGAAATGGGATAAAATTGGTATGGATTTCATTACCGGTTTTCCCAGGACCAAGAGAGGGAATAATGCTATTTTCGTCGTGGTCGATCGTCTTTCCAAAGTAGCCCATTTCTTACCTGTTCGTGAGAGTATAACCGCTAGTCAGCTGGCAGACTTATACATCTCCCGAATAGTGTCCCTCCATGGTGTTCCTTTGGAAATCAACTCGGATCGAGGAAGTCTTTTCACCTCTCGATTTTGGGAAAGTTTCCAAAATGCTATGGGAACCCGTCTCTCCTTTAGCACCGCCTTCCACCCTCAGTCGAGTGGTCAAGTGGAACGCGTCAACCAAATTCTAGAAGACATGCTTCGAGCCTCTGTTATCTCATTCGGAATGGACTGGGAGAAGTGCCTTCCATTTGCCGAATTCGCTTACAACAACAGATATCAATCTAGCTTGGGTAAAGCCCCTTTTGAAGTTCTCTATGGACGACAGTGTCGAACACCCCTTAACTGGTCAGAGACCGGGGAAAGACAATTCTTTGGCCCGGATATGATTCAGGAAGCAGAAGAACAAGTTCGTATCGTTCGTGAAAAGTTGAAAACAGCCCAATCTCGTCAAAAGAGTCAATATGACCGAAAACATAAGGCTATGACTTTCGAGGTTGACGAGAAGGCTTATCTTCGGGTCACCCCTCTGAAGGGAACCCATCGTTTCGGTATCAAAGGCAAATTGGCTCCTCGTTACATTGGACCTTTTCGCATTCTCGCCAAACGAGGGGAAGTTGCCTACCAGTTGGAACTACCTCCGCACCTCTCCAGAGTCCACGATGTCTTCCACGTTTCCCAACTCAGGCGTTGCTTCTCAGATCCCATCCGTGAAGTGGACCACGAAACGCTTGATCTCCAAGATAATCTTACATATCGAGAGTACCCCATTCGTATCCTCGATCAGGCCGAACGTACCACCCGACGTCATAATATCAAGTTTCTCAAAGTTCAATGGTCGCACCATTCTGAGGATGAAGCAACTTGGGAAAGGGAGGATCGTCTTCGACTTGAGTATCCCGCCTTCTTCGCGGAGGAACCCAAATCTCGGGACGAGATTCTTTTGAGTGGGGGTGAGTTGTCACACCCTAGCTAGTCATGCATCAGCGTGTGTGCATCATGTTTAAATTTTCCATTTAATTTGAAATGGGGATCTGTGAAACCCTCAGAATCATTTTTGAAAATGATCCAAATAAAAATTTCTCCAAAAGGGTCCAAGAAAATGCTCATGTTGCTCTCTGAAAATATTGGACAGAGATAAAAATCAAACCAATATTTTTAAGAGCTCATAGGTATTTATTTTGGGCATTTGGAATTAATGCATAAATATTTGCATTGGAAATATATTATTTATATATATTAATATATGTCCAAATATTATGCCAATTATAAAGGAGCTCTAGAATAATATATTTAGCTCCTGCAAAAATTGGCATAAGGTAAATAAATGATTTAATATATTATTTAAATCAAAACAAATGTCAGAAATTAGAAAACAGAAAAATAAATAACAGGAGGAGCTTACCTGGGCTCCTCCACTGTGCGGCCCAGCCAGCTGGCCGGCCCAGCCAGCAGGCGGCCCAGCCCGCCTCCCTCCTCTGTTGTCTTCGTCCTCGACAGAGGGAGGGGAGTGTGGCCGGCGCGCGCGCGCGCCACCGCGCCACGCCACCTGCTCGGCTGCCTGCCTGCCCTCCCCTCCTCGCTCGATGCCCCGGACGACGCCACGCCTCCCCCCTGCTCTCTCTCACTCTCCCTCGGTTCTTCCCTCCTCTCCCTCGCTCTCTCTCTCACACGGCCGAACACCACCCTCGCCGCCGTTCCCCATAGCAGCCGTCACCGGCCACCCCTCGCTCCCCCGACTAGCTCAGGAGCTCCGCCTCGACCCCCTCTTCCTCCCCACCGCTCCACGGGTCTCCGGAAGCCCTGCATCACCGCCTACGTCGCCGTTCCCCTCCTCGGCCACCGGAGGTCATCGTCGTCGATTCGCTGCACTCCGGCCGTCCCCGAGCCCGCTAACCATCCCTGCAGCTCCGCGGTGAGCCACTGATTCGATTCCCCCTTGCCCCATCGTCCCTAGCCTTCTGTAGCTGCCGCCCCCTTGAGCTCCGAAGCTCGACGCCGCCGGCGATGTCGCCGTCGTGGCCACGGTCACCGTAGCGCCCAACCGAGCACACCCACGCCCTCACCGCACCGCGTAGAAGCCGTAGGTGCCAACCCCGCATCCCCGCAGCCGTTGTAGCCTCGACCCCGAGCTCAACCGAGCTCCGGCAGCTGCCACGGTCGTCGCCGTCGACGGTACAGGCCACCCCAGGCACGGCCACCACCACCGTTCGACGCGCGGGAGCAAGAGCTCTCCAACGAGCCCAAGCACGGCCTCGCCCGTGCCCTGTAGCGCGATCCCGCATCGCGCCGCCGTCTCGGGCCTCGCCGGCGTCATGTCGCCGGTGGGTTTGACCGACCTTGACCACGGCAGGAACCCCCCTGTGTCCCTGACAGGTGGGCCCAGCCCTACAGCTAATTAGGATTAGCACTAACCGAATCAGTTAAACTAACTACCCCCCCCCCCTGACACTGACAGTGGGCCCCAGCGCCACTAATTACTAATTAGGATTAGATTAATCCTGTTAAGCCCCCCTGTCACTGATGTGTGGCCCCCACATGTCAGGTTTGACCCCAGCCAGCCGCAATTGACCATTGATGTCATGCTGACGTCATGCTGGCGCAATAATTATATTTCTGGATTTAATTTAAATCAGGAAATTCCAGAATATTATTTAAACTTCAAAAATTCATAACTTTTATTCTGTAACTCCAAATTGGACAAATTATATATGAAAAATGATCAGAAAAATCCAATCTATCCATCTGTACTATTTTCATGCATGATCAAACAAGTTAAATTGATGTTTTAAGCAGAACAAGGAAAAGCACTTTAAAAGGCCATGTTTGAGTTTGAAATTTGAATCTTTGATTCAAATTTGCTCAAACCCTTCTGGTTTTAGTTGCATTAGCCCAACACACTCATATTGCCATGTTTCATGCATGCATCATATTGTTGCACATTGTTTGGTGATGGTTGTGTATCGATGTCCTTTGCGACAGGTTCTGCCTCCGAGGAGTACCGTGATTACCCTAACGAAGAACCGTACCAGTGCATCGAACCATCAGGCAAGCAACCAACCATTTGATCATATCGATACAATCCCATGTTCTCGCTCCTGCTCTCTTTTACTGCATTAAGACAACGCGTTTCAAACTGCTGTGTGCTACGGTAGTTGAACCCATTTCCTCTGCATGACCTGTCATTGCCACAGTAACTAGATGAAACCCACTAGCATGTGTAGGAGTTGATTGAGCCATATGTATGTGTTGTTCCTACCTTGCTATGCCTGCTATGCTTAGAGTTGTGTCAGGTCTGGTTCATCTGGGTGATGGGCTAGAGTGAAATGATTATGTCGGTAATGAGAGTGGTGTGGTGAACACGATTTGGTAAAGGTATCGATGAGAGGCCATGTAGGAGTACATGGTGGGTTGTTTCATTGAAGCCGACCTTAAGCACTGAGATCTGTATGTGTGATTTAAGATACAGCTACTACCATGCATTGGGCCCTGAAATATGACCCCGCTCGACTTCTTATTCACCCTAGCTCTCTGTCCAGGAGTTGCAAGTAGTTTCTGGTGTTTGTAGCCTACCGGAGGCCATGGACAGCGCTGACCGTAGGGGTGGGCTGTGATGCGGTAGGTACATGGCACGGTGTACCGAATACCCGTTAGGTATCTCGGGAACCCTGTTCACATCGTTCGGGGCCGTATGGGAAACCTCGGCCGGACTCCCTGCGGATGGAACCTGAATAGGCGATAAACCTGGACTAGAGGCTTAAGTGTTTAGGTAGGTCGTGGTCTACACCCACGTCGGCTTTCGCTTGAAGTCTGCCGAGCACATGTCGTGTGCAGACGCTAAGTGGTGGAAACATGTATGAAGAAGTACACCCCTGCAGGGTTAACATGATCTATTCGAATAGCCGCGTCCGCGGTAAAGGACTACTTGGTTGCCTATACAGTTCATAGACAAGTAAATGGAAACTACTAAAAGCCTCAAGATAAGTGTGAGTGCCGAGGATGGCTCTTCCGTAGGAAGACGGAGGTGGATCCTCGGTAGTGTATTGAAGTGGTGAGTAGTGGACTCATGTGCGCAAAACATTTCAAGTTGAAGTATCGTAGGATAGTCTAGCCAAGAGTCAAAGCTGGCTTGCTGCAATAACTCCACCAACCCTTCTTGATACTATGCATGTATGTAGGATCTGATGTAAGTCTTGCTGAGTACCTTTGTACTCATGTTGCTATAATCTACATTTTTACAGAAGACGCTGCAACCCCTTCTGATGGGTTCTATGTAGACGTTGACATCAACGAGTAGGCTAAAGACCCAGGTGGTGACCCTGAGCTTGTGATGGACCACGTAGTATAGTTAGGCTTCCAAGCCTCTTTTATTTTACTAGTTGTCTGTACCCAGACAAAGTACTTCCGTTGTTGGCTTGTATGACTGTATGACTTGTATGTTGGGTCGTGAGATCCGTACCTTTGTGTATGATATGTATGGCTCCCTGAGCCTTAAATAAAGTACTTGTGTCATAGAGTCATGTTGTGATGCTTCGTTGTATTGCACATATCAAGCATATTGTGTGTATGATTGAAATGCTTGGTATGTGTGGGATCTGACTATCTAGTTGTTTATCTTTAGTAGCCTCTCTTACCGGGAAATGTCTCCTAGTGTTACCGCTGAGCCATGGTAGCTTGCTACTGCTCTGGAACACTTAGGCTGGCCGGCATGTGTCCTTCTTCGTTCCTGTGTCTGTCCCTTCGGGGAAATGTCACGCTTTGAGTACCGGAGTCCTGTTAGCCCGCTACAGCCCGGTTTACCGGAGTCCTGCTAGCCCAGTGCTACAGCCCGGACCCACTTGCTGATGACCGACACGTTCGAAGCTGGGTCATGGATGCCTGTCCCTGTAAGTCTGTGCCACTTTGGGTTTACAACTAGTCATGTCAGCCTGGGCTCTTTATCATATGGATGCTAGCGACACTATCATATACGTGAGCCAAAAGGCGCAAACGGTCCCGGGCAAAGGTAAGGCGACACCCGTGGGAATACCGTGCGTGAGGCCGCAAAGTGATATGAAGTGTTACCGGCTAGATCGATGTGACATCGAGTCGGGGTCCTGACAGCGTTGAATTAAATCAGGAAATTCCAGAATATTAATTAAACTTCAAAAATTCATAACTTTTATTCTGTAACTCCAAATTGGACAAATTATATATGAAAAATGATCAGAAAAATCCAATCTATCCATCTGTACCATTTCCATGCATGATCAAACAAGTTAAGTTGATGTTTTAATCAGAACAAGAAAAGGCACTTTAAAAGGCCATATTTGAATTTGAAATTTGAATCCTTGATTCAAATTTGTTCAAACCCTTCTGGTTTTAGTTGCATTAGCCCAACACACTCATATTGCCATGTTTCATGCATGCATCATATTGTTGCATATTGTTTGGTGATGTTTGTGTATCGATGTCCTTTGCGACAGGATCTGTCCCCGAGGAGTACCGTGATTACCCTAACGAAGAACCGTATCCGTGCAACGAACCATCAGGCAAGCAACCAACCATCTGATCATATCGATACAATCCCATGTTCTCGCTCCTGCTCTCTTTTACTGCATTAAGACAACGCGATTCAAACTGCTGTGTGTTACGGTAGTTGAACCCATTTCCTCTGCATGACCTGTCATTGCCACAGTAACTAGATGAAACCCACTAGCATGTGTAGGAGTTGATTGAGCCATATGTATGTGTTGTTCCTACCTTGCTATGCCTGCTATGCTTAGAGTTGTGTCAGGTCTGGTTCATCTGGGTGATGGGCTAGAGTGAAATGATTATGTCGGTAATGAGAGTGGTGTGGTGAACACGATTTGGTAAAGGTATCAATGAGAGGCCATGTAGGAGTACATGGTGGGTTGTTTCATTGAAGCCGACCTTAAGCACTGAGATCTGTATGTGTGATTTAAGATACAGCTACTACCATGCATTGGGCCCTGAAATATGACCCCGCTCGACTTCTTATTCACCCTAGCTCTCTGTCCAGGAGTTGCAAGTAGTTTCTGGTGTTTGTAGCCTACTGGAGGCCGTGGACAGCGCTGACCGTAGGGGTGGGCTGTGATGCGGTAGGTACGTGGCCGGGTGTACCGAATACCCGTTAGGTATCTCGGGAACCCTGTTCACATCGTTCGGGGCCGTATGGGAAACCTCGGCCGGACTCCCTGCGGATGGAACCTGAATAGGCGATAAACCTAGACTAGAGGCTTAAGTGTTTAGGTAGGTCGTGGTCTACACCCACGTCGGCTTTCACTTGAAGTCTGCCGAGCACATGTCGTGTGCAGACGCTAAGTGGTGGAAGCATGTATGAAGAAGTACACCCCTGCAGGGTTAATATGATCTATTCGAATAGCCGCGTCCGCGGTAAAGGACTACTTGGTTGCCTATACAGTTCATAGACAAGTAAATGGAAACTACTAAAAGCCTCAAGATAAGTGTGAGTGCCGAGGATGGCTCTTCCGTAGGAAGACGGAGGTGGATCCTCGGTAGTGTATTGAAGTGGTGAGTAGTGGACTCGTGTGCGCAAAACCATTTCAAGTTGAAGTATCGTAGGATAGACTAGCCAAGAGTCAAAGCTGGCTTGCTGCAATAACTCCACCAACCCTTCTTGATACTAAGCATGTATGTAGGATCTGATGTAAGTCTTGCTGAGTACCTTTGTACTCATGTTGCTATAATCTACATTTTACAGAAGACGCTGCAACCCCTTCTGATGGGTTCTATGTAGACGTTGACATCAACGAGTAGGCTAAAGGCCCAGGTGGTGATCCTGAGCTTGTGAAGGACCATGTAGTATAGCTAGGCTTTCCAAGCCTCTTTTATTTTACTAGTTGTCTGTACTCAGACAAGTTACTTCCGCTGCTGGTTTGTATGACTGTATGACTTGAATGCTGGGTCGTGTGACCCGTATCTTTGTGTATGCTATGTATGGCTCCCTGAGCCTTAAATAAAGTACTTGTGTTGTAGAGTCATGTTGTGATGCTTCGTTGTATTTGCACATATCGAGCATATTGTGTGTATGATTGAAATGCTTGGTATGTGTGGGATCTGACTATCTAGTTGTTTATCTTTAGTAGCCTCTCTTACCGGGAAATGTCTCCTAGTGTTACCGCTGAGCCATGGTAGCTTGCTACTGCTCTGGAACACTTAGGCTGGCCGGCATGTGTCCTTCTTCGTTCCTGTGTCTGTCCCTTCGGGGAAATGTCACGCTTTGAGTACCGGAGTCCTGTTAGCCCGCTACAGCCCGGTTTACCGGAGTCCTGCTAGCCCAGTGCTACAGCCCGGACCCACTTGCTGATGACCGACACGTTCGAAGCTGGGTCATGGATGCCTGTCCCTGTAAGTCTGTGCCACTTTGGGTTTACAACTAGTCATGTCAGCCCGGGCTCTTTATCATATGGATGCTAGCGACACTATCATATACGTGAGCCAAAAGGCGCAAACGGTCCCGGGCAAAGGTAAGGCGACACCCGTGGCGATACCGTGCGTGAGGCCGCAAAGTGATATGAGGTGTTACCGGCTAGATCGATGTGACATCGAGTCGGGGTCCTGACATCTAAAATGCGCAGGATAAGCGTGAGTGCTATGGATGGCCTTCTCATAGGGTGACGGGAGCGGATCCATAGTGGTGTATTGATATGGTGAATATGTGGACTCGTGTGTGCCACCCAAAAAGAGTTACGCGCAGTCGTAGTATAGGATAGCCACTGAGTCAAAGCTGGCTTGCGGCAGTCAAACTCCACGACCCCCTTTATTGATACCGATGCATATGTAGTTAGTTCTGATGTAAGTCTTGCTGGGTACATTAGTACTCACATTTGCTTATTTTATGTTTTGCAGAGAGACTTCAGTCTCGCTAGTAGTTCCGTGTGGACTTCGATGTTTAGCTTGATACCTCAGCTACGATCTTGTGCCCTCGACAGGATCTTGTAGATAGTCAGGCTTCTCAGCCTTTTTCATTTGTAGATGTCTATACTCAGACATGTTAAGCTTCCGCATGTGCTTTGACTTGTATGCTCTGAATGTTGGGTCATGAGACCAATGTTTGTAATATCTCGCTCCTCGGCGCCTAATGAATAAATACTTGAGTCGTAGAGTTATGTTGTGATGCCATGTTGTATTTACACATATCGAGCATATTGTGTGTATGATTGAAATGCTTGGTATGTGTGGAATCCGACAACGTAGTTGTTTATCCTTGGTAGCCTCTCTTATGGGGAAATGTAGTCTTGTGCTTCCATGAGCCATAGTAGTCCGCTACAGCCCGGTTCACCGGAGTCCTGCTAGCCCAGCACTGCTGCTCCGGAACACTTGACTGGCCGGCATGTGATTTACTTCGTTCCTGTGTCTGTCCCTTCGGAGAAATGTCACGCGGTGACATCCGGAGTCCTGCCTAGCCTGCTACAGCCCGGGTTCCCGGAGTCTTGTTAGCCCAGTGCTACAGCCCGGATTCGCACGCTGCTGACCGACATGCTCGATGTTGATTCATGTATGCATGTCCCCATAAGTTAGTGCCACTTTGGGTTCACGACTAGTCATGTAGGCCCGGGTTCTCTATCATATGGATGCTAGTGACACTATCATATACATGAGCCAAAATGCGCAAACGGTCCCGGGCCATGGTAAGGCAACACCCGTGGGAATACCATGCGTGAGGCCGCAAAGTGATATGAGGTGTTACCGGCTAGATCAATGTGACTTGGAATCGGGGTCCTGACAGCTTTGGTATCAGAGCCTGACTGACTGTAGGATTACCAAGCCAAACTGGTCGAAGTCGTGTCTAGAAATGCTTTAGTTATATAAGGGAATTGATTGTGGAAGGGAACGTAAGGCTCTTTTTACTCCTTATACCTTATGCCCTTCTGATCTGAGTCATCTTATCTTTTCTACGGGATTAAGAACTAGGCTTCTCTTCTATCTCTCAGGATGACATGTTACTAAACCGTAGTTGCCTAGGATTGTTGAGTTCAATCCTCAGTTCAGTTCCTACTACTTCCGTATGTTCATAGCTGGCCTCAGTACCTTGGGTTTGTGATGCTGAGTGGCTATGCCGCCATATTTGCAGGTTGTCTCAAATCTTTTTGAGCAATTACAACCGTTATGTTGTCCGAGTCTTCCCAGGTTTCTAAACAGTCTGATGCACTTGCAAATCTTTCCTCCATGTTCCCATTGTATTTTGGGCCAGATTAAGCACACTAATCGGTGTGTTGAGGTACTCCATTGCCTTGACGTGTATGTTGGAGTTAGTATTATGACCCTAGGTGTCCTCGAGAATTTAGCAATGCTTTCGTATCCCCAGTGTGATGATTCTGGCCATCATTCTTGAAAGCATCCCGTGATGCCATTTAGTAGTAGGTATTCTACTCCTGTGCTCTTGACCCAAGTATCACTCTGTTCACTTCGTGTTGATATTGTTGCTAGTTCCTTTAGGATATTAGTAACCTTTGCGATAGTCCTCGAGGTCCGTGGTATTTCCTTCTTCCAAATACCATGAACCATTAAGGCAGAAGTTCTTTGAACCAAAAGATCACCATTAGAGTACTCCTGAGGAGTTCTCCATTCATAATTGTGATTTTGCCAGTTCTACCTTCTTTGCATGGGTTATCCGGAAGAAATATGTTGAACTTGGTTCGACATACTAATCTATGCATCCACAACTCAGAAAGTTATATGTTCCTTTGAGTTGTCCCTCTCTTTAGTTGTATCATGATCTCCATCTATCATTTGATAGTTAAGAGCATGTCTTGCATTCATGCTCATCGATACCTCTTATTCTTGTGGTCTGTCAAGCCATTCTATTCTGGAATGACTAGGACAAACAAACTCCAGTACCTCATCCATATTTAGGATTGGGTCAAAGCAGTTGTATTCCGCAGGTCAAAATGCCAATCCAGCTTTTGATTCTGTTCTACCCTGAAGTATTTCCCTCTTGATGTCAGGAATGTCATGATAATTGCACCAACTCTTATGTATTCTTGATGAAGTGATACTTCTCGCCATCATCATTCATTCCTCGGTTTCGTGTTGTTGCAACCGGAATACCGACAAGTGAACCGTGATGTGTGAAATCAATACTCCTAGCAACCCCGTTGCTTGGTGGTTAATGGACGATAATCTCATTCTTGGTGTGTTGATTATGGAATCATCATTCTAAGATTGATCGTCCTACCTAGTCCATTTTCCTGGTGCACTTTTCGATCAATGAGTTAGGATAGTGTCAACCCTTTGCTTATTTGATCATATCATCTCGCTCTGTAAAGCAAGATTGTTCTCGATCTTAGTAACATATCGGTGGTTCGTGATTTTCCGAATATCTTCTCGGAAGTATTTCCAGGTTGTCCCCTGACCGCTATGTTGAGATCGTGATCAAGTTGGTTTCTTGTAACCAACCCTTCTCCGGGAATCTGTGTTGCATACCCTTGAGCTAGTTGGTTAAGCTAGACAACAATTTGGAGAGTTGGAAGATAAAAGCTTGTCCGACCTAGCTCATCCCTAAGGGATATCTTGTATCTGTGTTGAAGAAAGATGGTATTTTCATCGATTGATCCTCGTGATTAGTTAATGGACCTATCATCTTATCCAAACTTTGATTTGAGTGTGGGCTATCGTCAGATCAAATCAGAACCAACGATATTCGTAATGTTGTCTTACTCGTGGTTGTTTCCTTGAGCATACACCATTATATCTTTTGGGTCTGACCAATGCTATCGTTTTGTTCACATAGTTGTGGAATTCATCTTCATGGAAATCTGGATGACCTGTTGTTGAGCCCATCAGCAATATTTTCATCTTATCCATGATTCATGTTGGACAACTATGTTAGTGTTGGGAACTTTTATAAGCATTATTTTCATGTCCCGTTCATGAAGCATATGTTGGATGAGATAAGTGACTTTCTCTAATTCATGTGCATTTGATGCAAGTTGCCGCCATGAACTCGAGAAAGTTTGTTTTTGCCTCCTCTGGAACCATCCCAAGTTACTCATGCACGTGCAAAGTGCTCTATGGTTTGATAGGTTTGCCGCCTCCATTCCATATGTGTTCCTAGCACACCAAGCCACCGACTGGTTTTTTCGAGGAAAAGGAGTTGCTATGCGAATACTAGTTCATGCACAAGATTCCAATATCCTCGAAGATGGTTCCCCACCTGAACTCGGTAGTGTTTTATTATAAGACTACTATGTGATCATGCTTGTCTGGGACAGTGTGTTCACATGTATGTAGCAGAACCAGCTCATGTTTTGGAGCTTGCTATTGTAGTTCATTTCCCGAGAATCTCGCGACGTCATTTTGTCGGTTTGTGTTGCAAACTTTCCTCTCCAGACATGCTGTTTGAAATATCCCGTTACCAACCAGATCTGAATCCCAGGCAGATATGATGGTTGGGTCATTCCCAGTATTTGCATTTTGTTCCCAGCTTGCACCCGTATTGTGTCAGTCTGCCATGGGTCCCTTCCATTTCCGATGATAAGCAGAAATCATCCATCGGGTTGTCTTCAACAAGGTAGTCCACATCATCCATTCGAACTCCGCCAAACGATCGATTGTGATTTCCTTAGGCTGGTATAAAGAGTTTCAATGATCTATGTACCAAAAGTAATTCTTTTGCCACTTAAGGGAATAATTCCACGAGTCACCTTTCCTGAGGTGCTCCGTTATGGAATCATGGAAAATTTTCCCTGCTACTTTGAAACCCTCGTCAAATTGTTTCTTCCGTCCGTCCTGATGCATATTTTGCCTCTCAGCTCCAGAGATGTTTCTATGTCTCATTCCATGAGTTGATATTGTGATCATTAAGATGATCCTAAGTTGCTCGAACCTCAGGAAGATCGATTCTTCTTAAATTCTCCCTTTCTACTCTTTGTCATGTTGGATGTAGTTCACAAAGCAAGATGTCGAGATCAAGGTGATGCAATGAATCAACATCCTTCAGAAAGACATCTGGACTGTGAAGATTATGTTAGTTTGTGTTCCCCCTTCATCTTGCCCTACGCTTGAATCTCGGGACGAGATTCTTGTTTAGTGGGGGTGAGCTATCACAGCCCCATTTCTGGCCTTGCCTGTCTTGCATTAGCCTCCATGCATCATGTCTAAATTTTTATGAAACTTTGAAATGGGGGCTGATAAACCCTAGCAGCAAATGAAATTCAGCTAGGGTCCACATAAAATCATTTTCACTGAACCCAAAATGCCCTTCTAAAATGTTCATCATATTTGCCTTGGTCCAGAACCTCTGACAAAAATGGTGCACATTTTACTAGGACAATAGAGGGTCACTGAATTAAATCATATAATACTTGCATTTGGGCATTTAAATGCTATAGAATATTTTAAATGCCCAAATATTCATGAACTAAAATGTTTACTGTAGGATATATCCTCAACAGTGGTCATGAGCAGTTTCATGTATTTTGGGATTGTTTTAATATTTTAAATAAAGCCACAAAGTTGCAGAATAATAGAAAACAGGAAATAATAAAAAGAAAGGAACTTACCTGGCAAAGCCCACCTGGCCTGGACTGTAGCAGCCCAGCTGGGCAAAGCCAGCCCAGCCCACCAGGGGCTCCTCCCTGTCGTCTTCCACCTCCTGCCAGTGGGCAGGAGGGCGTGTGGCCGCCGTGCGCGCACACGCGCCCCAGCTACCTCCTGCTTGCCGCCTCCCACTGGAGGCACCCGAGGGCGCCACGCACTCCCCTCGACCCCTTGCACCTCTCCCCTCTCTCCCAAGACTCCCTCCTCTGCTCGATTCTGCAACGCCACCGAGCGCTGCCGCCGACGCCGCTCGCCACCACCACGGCCACTGGCCTCCACACGTCCCGCTGACACGCCAAGAAGCTCCAACAGGGACCTCTACGCCATCTCCCCCAAGCCACGCAAGTGGATGCGCCCTGCAGCGGCTCCCCCGACCTCTTTGTCACCGTTGGCCGCCGCGGATCTTCACCGTCGACTTGCCACCGTCCGAGCTTCCCCGAGCACGTTGGCCATCCCTACGGCGCTACTTCGAGCCCCCGAGCATTTTCCCCCTCTCCCCGCGGTCAATCCCCTCCTCTAGCCCGCCTAGCCACCGGAGCCGAGAGCTCCATGCCGCCGGCCATGGCGCCGCCGTGGCCAGAGCCCGAACCAGCCGCCCCCGCACGCGTCATCGTTCTCCCCGCCTCTGCAGGAGCCCGTAGCCGCCACCAGCTCCTCCTCCCGTACACCACAACGTTGTCCCGGCCAACTCCGTGCGGGCGCCGCCGCGGATGTGCTCGTCGCCGTTAGCTCCGGCGACTACGCGACCAACCAGTGGCACCGTTGGACGCGGCACATCCCCAGGGTCCCGTAGAATCCACCCGCGCGATGAATGGTCGCTGGAACAGAGATTCTGGCATGCCTCCGCCGTCGGTTGAGGTCGCCGGCGGCCTAACCCCGGCCGGCTGACGTGTCAAATTAGGCTAAAACTAATTAGTCACTAACTACCCTTCCTAGTAACTGACATGTGGGCCCATGCCCCACTGACACTTTTAGTTAGGATTAAATTAGAACTAACAGTCTCTGTTAATTAGCCTAGTCACTGACCAGTGGGTCCCAGCATCAGGTTTGACCTGGGCTGACACTGTTGACCTGATGACATCATTCTGACGTCAGGCTGACACAGTAATGCTTTCTGGGATTTTAATAAATCATAAATGATTTATTATTTTCAAAAAATGGCCAAAACTTCTAAAAATCATATAAAATCAACCGTAGCTCAGAATAAAATAATTTATATATGAAAAATTATCAGAAAAATCCAATCTATGCATCTGTACCATTTTCATGAATGTTTGAGCAAGTTAACCTCACTGTTTAGGATGAAACATGATTAGGGAAAATTTCATAATAGGTTTGGAGTTGGAATTTGATGTAGTTTTGAATTCCACTTCAATCAAAATGACTTTTTGTTGCATTAGCCCAAATCACAGCATATTGCCATGTCATGATCATGCATCATATTATGCATTGCATTGATTGTGTTCTTCCTTGTTTGCCGGTATTTGTCCCCTCTCGGTAGACGACGTTCCGATGATGAGATCGATGACACCGATGAAGAACTATATTATCTTCAGAAGTGCCAGACAAGCAAAACCCCCTTGTTCATTCTGATGCAATCCCACTCTCTCGCTCCTGCTCTCTTTTACTGCATTAGGGCAACAACATTTCAACTGTTACATGTTGCGGTAGCTGAACCCCTTTTCCTCTGCATGACCTGTCATTGCCACAGTAAATAGATGAAACCCACTAGCATGAGTAGGAGTTGTTTGAGCCCTGATGTGCCTACTCATTCATGCTTGTTTGTCATGCCTGCTACTGCTTAGAGTTGAGTCAGGTCTGATTCATCGGGGATGAATTGGAATGGTGTTGAACATGTGCTACTGTGTGTGAGCTAAGTGTGTGAACACGATTTGGTAAAGGTAGCGGTGAGAGGCCATGTAGGAGTACATGGTGGGTTGTCTCATTGCAGCCGTCCTCAGGAACTGAGTTCTGTGTTTGGTGATCCATGAACAGTTACTACCACACATTGGAATGCTTAAGTGCCCCTCTCGGCTTATTAATCAACCTGATCTCTGTCCAGGAGTTGCAACTAGTTTCTGGTGTTTGTAGGTAGTGTTAGTATTCTACCAAGTGGCACCCGGTATAGGTGGGCTTGGGACAGACTAGGCATAGTGGCACGATGTACCAAGTGGCACCCGGATGGTGGGCTTGGGAACCCTACACACATCGTTTGGGGCCGTGAGCGACACCCCGGCAGGATCTCCTTGCGGATGGAACCCGTATAGGCGATAAACCTGGACGAGAGACTTGTGTGGTTAGTCAGGTCATGGCCGACTCCTTCTCCCGGCTTCCGCTTGAAGGTTGCCGAGGTACATGACGTGTACAGGGCGATAAGTGGCGAGAGCGTGTGTGAAGAAGTACACCCCTGCAGGGTTATCATTATCTATTCGAATAGCCGGATTCCTCGGATATGGAAACTTGGACCCCTTGCATAGTTCATAGACAAGTGAAAGTGGATACTCTAAAATGCGCAAGATAAGCGTGAGTGCTATGGATGGCCTTCTCGTAGGGAGACGGGAGCGGATCCATAGTGGTGTATTGATATGGTGAATATGTGGACTCGTGTGCGCCACCCCAAAAGAGTTACTCGCAGTCGTAGTATAGGATAGCCACTGAGTCAAAGCTGGCTTGCTACAGTCAAACTCCACCAACCCCCTTTATTGATACCGATGCATATGTAGTTAGTTCTGATGTAAGTCTTGCTGGGTACATTTGTACTCACGTTTGCTTATTTTATGTTTTATAGAGAGACTTCAGTCTCGCTAGTCGTTCCGTGTGGACTTTGACATTTAGGTTGATACCTCAGCAACGATCTTGTGCCCTTGACAGGATCTTGTAGATAGTCAGGCTTCTCAGCCTTTTTCATTTGTAGATGTCTATACTCAGACATGTTAAGCTTCCGCGTGTGCTTTGACTTGTATGCTCCGAATGTTGGGTCATGAGACCAATGTTTGTAATATCTCGCTCCTCGGAGCCTAATGAATAAATACTTGAGTCGTAGAGTTATGTTGTGATGCCATGTTGTATTTACACATATCGAGCATATTGTGTGTATGATTGAAATGCTTGGTATGTGTGGGATCTGACAACCTAGTTGTTTATCCTTGGTAGCCTCTCTTATGGGGAAATGTAGTCTTGTGCTTCCATGAGACATAGTAGTCCGCTACAGCCCAGTTCACCGGAGTCCTGCTAGCCCAGCACTACTGCTCCGGAACACTTGACTGGCCGGCATGTGATTTACTTTGTTCCTGTGTCTGTCCCTTCGGGGAAATGTCACGCGGTGACATCCGGAGTCCTGCCTAGCCTGCTACAGCCCGGGTTCCCGGAGTCCTGTTAGCCCAGTGCTACAACCCAGATTCGCACGCTGCTGACCGACATGCTCGATGTTGATTCATGTATGCATGTCCCCATAAGTTAGTGCCACTTTGGGTTCATGACTAGTCATGTCGGCCCGGGTTCTCTGTCATATGGATGCTAGCGACACCATCATATACGTGAGCCAAACGGCGCAAACGGTCCCGGGCCATGGTAAGGCGACACCCGTGGGAATACCATGCGTGAGGCCGCAAAGTGATATGAGGTGTTACCGGCTAGATCGATGTGACTTGGAATCGGGGTCTTGGCGATTGTTGTCATCTTCGGCACTGTCCGGAGTGCTATTATCTCCTGTGCCGGTATCACCTGTAAGTGCATCTAGTGCCACCCCTAGTTGGTTTTGGAGTATTGACGACAAACCTGGTTGAGGGACTAATGTGTTTGTGAGAATTGCAGGATAACACAGGTAGAAGTCCCTCATTGATTCGGTTTTCCTACCAGAGATGACCCCTAAAAATGTATGAAGACATTGAAGCCAAAGGTGGTATGTGAAGACATTCACATTGAAGACTATGACAAGTGGAGACATCGCGTGAAGACTATGGAGCGCGAAGACTTAGTTGTTTCGTCGTTCTTTTTCTTCTTTGTTGAGTCATAGGAACCACCGTACTGTTAAGTGGGGTCCAAATGAACCAGTCAGAATGACTGAAGTGATGCTTAACCAAAATCCTATGTCTTCGAGCGAAGACAATGAGAGCAAATCTTATCCAGAGCTGGATAAGTCAGCTTTGCTTGTAGCCCAAGTAAAGTTGTCGTGTGTGTTTGAAATCTGACCGTTGGAACATGTGTCAGTTCCTTAGTGACCCAGGGTCATTTTGGACAAATCAGGTCGGGTTGCCTAGTGGCTATAAATAGCCCACCCCCTACAACCATAAACGGTTGGCTGCTCAAAGTTAGTGTACGGCTTTTGTCGTTTGAGAGCAACCCACCTCGAAGCCTTTGAGAGAGAATTCCTTGCGAGGACAAAGCCCTAAACACCCAGAGCCAAAGAGTGTTAGGCATCACTGAAGTCTTCTTGTCTGTGTGATCTGAAGACTTATTACACTTGAGGACTGTGAATCCTCCAGCCGGTTAGGCATCGCGTTCTGAGCATCCAAGATTCATTGTGGATCGCCGGTGAACGAAGTCTATGAAGGTTTGGAAGTCTACCTTGAAGACTTACCAGAGTGATTGGGCGAGGACTGGGTGTCCTTAGCTCAAGGGGAATAAGGTGAAGACGTGGTCTTCTGAGTTGAATCTCAGCCTCCCTAACCAGACGTACAGTTGTCACAGCAACTGGAACTGGTCCAACAAATCATTGTCTTCAACGAGCCACTGGTTCCATCCTTCCCATCTCTTTACTTTCAGATTGGTCCTTGTGAAGTCATTGCCTGTCTGCATTATCTATTTATCCTTACTGTGTGACTGCTGTTCTGATTGGCTTCATACTATCTTCCATCCTGACCTATACTGCCTAGCTGCTATTAGTCTTTGTGCTTTCATCTCATTGAATACTTGACTATGGCTTGCTTAGTGTAGTCTACCTTCCGTTGCATGGTAATAGGTTTGTTTCTATCGTTTGTCTTTGAAACTTCCATGTTTTGAAGACTTTCATAAAAATAGCCTATTCACCCCCCTCTAGTTGATAACAAGCACTTTCAATTGGTATCAGAGCAAGGTACTCCCTTGTTCTATGTGATTCGGTTTAACCACCTGGAGTTTTAGCTATGTCGACTGCAGGGATAATCAAAGTCTCCGCTGCGTTCCTAGTCTTCGATGGAACTGAATATCCCTACTAGAAGAATAAGATGCGCATGCATCTTGAAGCCATTGATATCGACCTTTGGTATGTCGTCAAGAATGGCATCCCCAAGGCTGGTGAAGGTTTCACCGCTGCTGATGTCAAGAAGTTCGTTCAACTGGATTCCACTACCAAGAACATCATTTGTGGTCATCTGACCAAAGGACAGTATGACCGTGTGAGTGCTCTGGAAACATCCAAGCTAGTCTGGGACTGGCTCTACAAGGTCAACGAAGGCGTATCAACCCAGAGAGATCAAAGAATCAGTGTCCTTCGCAACCTCTTCAACCGCTTCAAGATAAATGACAATGAGAATGTTCATCTTACGTTTGATCGACTCACTGACATCACAAATGAGCTTCAAGCCCTCGGCGCTATTGAGATCACCAAGCATGAAGTCGTCAAGACACTCCTGAGATCACTTGACAACTCATTTGACACCCTAGCCCTGATGATTCAAGAACGCCCTGACTTACAGACACTCGATCCGTCTGACATACTGGAAAGGCTCAACACACATGAGTTTCAGCTTTCTAAGAAAAGAGACATCTACGGTCCCAACTATGGGCGAACTCGTGCCTTGAAGGCAAAAGCTATTTCCTCATCTGAAGAAGAATCTGATTGCAGTTCTGATGATCCTGAAGACATTGGAAAGGAGCTTGCTATGCTTGTGAAGAAGTTCCAGAAATTCACCAAGAAGAAAGGCTTTAGAAAGTCCTCATGATCTAGCTCAAGGAATGATGAAGCTTCTGCTCATGACTACAAGAAGAGAACATGCCACAAGTGCAAGAAACCTGGCCACTACATCTCTGAGTGTCCTCAGTGGGACAATGAGAACAACAAGAAGAAGAAAATCAAGGAATATGATTCTGATGACAAGAAGAAGAAGAGATAGTCAAAGTCATCTTCCAAGTCTTCATCAAAGTCTACATCACACAAGAAGAGCTCATCTGGCAAGGCTCGTGCGTTTGTTGGCAAGGAAATGGATTCAGAGGAGGAGTCTGCTTCTGAGGAGGCGGAGGTGGAATCTTAGGAGGAGTCCGATTCTGGCATTGCAAGTCTGGCTACAGCCTACGTTGCCAAGTCCATCTTCAACATTAAAGACAATGACTCCATCACCAACGCCGATGCTAATGACCAGGATGACTCCGCTCCCACCTACTGCTTCATGGCACGCGGTGCCAAGGTAAACTCACGCACTACTCACTATCAAACATCCAGTGAAGATGACTCTGATTGTGGTTCCAAACCCAGCTACAAAACACTTGCTAAAATTGCAACTGAACAACAGAAAGCTACGGAACATATTCAAAAACTATTAGA
Source organism: Triticum aestivum (assembly GCF_018294505.1). NCBI lineage: Eukaryota > Viridiplantae > Streptophyta > Magnoliopsida > Poales > Poaceae > Triticum > Triticum aestivum. Next base: position 627,830,116 of record NC_057800.1, read on the forward strand.
CAAAAGCGATGACCTGTTAGACGCTGAAATGACTCGATCTCAGTCCTTAATTGAAGACATAAAAAAATCTTCACGTTAAGTATGAGGAACTTGAAAGTCGTCATGAAATGCTCTCAACAACTCATGAAAAGATCTCCTATGGTTATCTTCAAAGGAAGCAAGATCTTGAGAAATTGAGAGTGGCTCATGAAGATCTTCAAAAGGAAAATGAGTCACTTCGCACCAAACAGATCAGTCCCACTCAGGAAGGATTTGAACCACCATGTCTTAAATGCATTGAGCGTGATAATGCTACTTCTGTTACTAGATGTTCTACTGCTGCTACTATTGCAATATCTTCAACTGTTGATGTGGTAACTAACCCCTCTGCTGAGGATGCCACTGCTATTGCTGACGAAAATGCTAGGTTGAAGACATTGCTTGAAACAGGGATGTACAAAAGTCTCAAAGGACATCAGACACTATGTGATGTCCTCAAAAGGCAGATCCTGAACCGAAACCCTAGGAAAGAGGGTGTTGGGTTTGAAAGGAAAATGAATGCTGATGGCTCTTACTGGAAACCTGATCAGTGCCCCAAAACCACATGGGTTGCTGCAAAGGAATCTTCAGTGGATCCATCCACCCTATCTGGCTTCACTTGTGCTAATCCCATTGTTATTGATGAATCCTTTGATGCAAACTATAAACTGTTTAAGAATCAGAATGGTGAAGTGTTTTCCAGGTATATTGGGACTAACTGCAGGAATGGGCCACCTACGAAGAAAGTCTTGGTGCCAAAAAGGTGTCTGGAGAATCTTCCTGTGAATGTCATCATGACACCACAAGTGAAGAAGACAAACCCCAGACCACGGGCTTCATATGGTCCAAAGGCTTCATATAGACAGAGGGCTCACCTGAGTCGCACTAACGCAAATGTTTTGCAGGGAAACCATACTAAGGCCTGTGAATATGAGTGTGTTTCATCAAAACGCCATGTTCATAAGACCAAGAACTACTCTGCTTATTCTTATGAGTACTATTGCCCTCCTACAAGACTATTTGCTAGGGCTTCTAAGCCAAAGTTCTCAGATGTTGCACTTAGACTCATTGCTTCAAAGCCACCCTTGAAGATGTGGGTGGCTAAGAAAGCTTAACTCTCTTTTGCAGGGAAGGGTCTCCAGCCTAAAATCAAATTCGTCTGAAGCTATTGCTGGGGACCTTAAACATCTTGTAGGGCGCAAGATCAAATGCCCAAATGGTCTTATTATGTATTTTGTTCCTAAGTCGCTTGCTACTTGCCCTATCAGTCCTAACCTCGATCTAAGCTTTCATAATCCACTTGCTCGTCAAATGTTTATGCTTCACAATTCTCTTCGTGAAGCCTATCCCCTAACTGCACTGTAGGGTATGACACCAGCTGCTTCAGAATGGATTATTGATAGTGGGTGTACTAATCACATGACTGGCAAGCGAAGTCTTCTCATGGACTCAACTTTATGTCCATCTGACAAGAGTCACATCACATTTGCTGATACGGGTAAAAGAAAGGTATTGGGTCTAGGTAGAGTTGCAATCTCAAGGGATCAACACATGGATAAAGTGATGCTTGTTGAATCCTTTGGTTTCAACTTAATGTCTATCTCAATGCTTTGCGATTTAAACATGATTGTGATATTTGGAAAATATCGTTGCCTTGTTCTAATGGAATCTGACAAGTCTCTAGTCTTTGAAGGGTATCGGAAAGATGATTTGTACGTGGTAGATTTCTCAGTAGGACCACAGCTTGCCGTATGTCTTCTAGCAAAGGCTTCAGAATGCTGGCTCTGGCATCAGAGGCTAGGGCATGCTGGCATGAGGAACTTGCACACTCTTGCAAAGAAGAAGCATGTCATAGGCATCGAGGGCGTCAAGTTCAAGAAAGATCACCTATGCGGTGCCTATGAAGCTGGAAAGATGACGAGAGGCAAGCATCCCTCGAAGACAATCATGACAACGACTCAACCCTTCGAACTGCTACACATGGACCTCTTCGGTCCCACTCACTACTCAACTCTTACTACTACTGCTTGTCTCTATGGCTTCGTCATTGTTGATGATTATTCAAGATATACATGGGTGCATATAATCTTCTACAAGACTGAAGTGCAGGATGTCTTCAGACGCTTCGCCAATCGAGCCATGAACAACTATGGCGTCAAGATCAAGCACATGAGAAGTGACAATGGCACTGAATTCAAGAACACTGGCCTCGACACTTATCTTGATACTTTGGGCATCACTCTTGAGTTCTCAGCTCCGTACACGCTGCAGAAGAATGGCGTCATGGAATGCAAGAACAAAACACTGATTGAGATGGCTCGGACGATGCTCGATGAATACAAGACTCCAAGAAAGTTCTGGCCTGAAGCCATTGATACTGCATGGCATATTATCAACTGTGTTTATCTTCACAAGCTTCTTAACAAAACATCCTATGATCTCCTCATTGGTAAGAAGCCAAATGTCAGTTACTTCAGAGTATTTGGTGCCAGGTGCTGCATCAAGGATCCAAATCACACTTCAAAATTTGCACCGAAAGCACATGAAGGTTTTATGCTTGGATACGGAAAGGATTCACACTCCTACAGAGTCTTCAACCTCTTTCACTATAAAGTGGTTGAAACTGTGGATGTGCGGTTCGATGAGACTAACGGCTCGCAAAGAGAGCACCTGCCAAATGTGCTAGATGAAGTTCCATCCAGTGAATCCATCAAGCTTGTGGGAACTGGAGAAATCATACCGTATGAAGCTCAGCCTGAAGAGGAACTCATCATCTCTGCACCTGATCAACCTGAAGAAATGCTCAGCCTGAAGACAATCCTTCTAACAATGACAATGACCAGCAAGAGCAAAATCTTCGTCCTGTTCATCCCCGTGTTGCAAATGAAGTACATATTGAGAGAATAATTACAACATTAATGCACCTGGTCCACTCACTCGTTCAAGGGCAACACAACTAGCAAATTTATGTGGGCACTTCGCATTCGTCTCAATATCTGAACCCAAGAAAGTTGATGAAGCCTTCATGGAACCTGAATGGATTCAAGCTATGCAAGAAGAGCTTCAACAATTTGAACTGAATAATGTGTGGGAACTTGTCAAGCGTCCTGATCCTCGTAAGCACAATATCATAGGCACTAAATGGATATATCACAACTGTCGGATTTCGGGTTCCGGCAGACCCTTGAGGTTCGAACACTGGGGTGCACGCGGAGATTTCGCCTTCTACCTACCTGCACCCCTCCGCCTCGCTGAGATCTAAGCTATGGGAAGAACAGCACAAGAGACACAGGGTTTATACTGGTTCGGGCCACCGTTGTGGTGTAACACCCTACTCCAGTGCGTGGTGTGGTGGATTGCCCCTTCGGCTGATGATGATGAGCAATACAAGGAAGAACAGCCTTGCGAGGGTCTGTTCTTGGTTGGGAGGATGAACTACTAGGGGGAGTTCAGTCACCCTTCCCTCTCTCTCTTCTCGATTGCGACCCTAGCTAGTTTCTGGGTTGGCCAATTCTGGATCCTCCCTACCCTGGGGGTGGCTAGTCCTATTTATAGGCAAAGGCCTTGGGCCTCTTCCCAAATATTGAGCGGGAAGGGCGCCAACAATTGGCCATTTTGAAGGGGAACATCTGGTACACTTATCCTGACTAAAGTTAGTCCTTGCCTGCCAAAGACTCTGGTGGTGACGTTGGCTTGGGCTCCACAATGACTTCCTCCCTGCCGTTGGACTGGTCTTGGTCTCGTTGCACCGAAACGAGTGCCTTTGCTTGATGCTCTCGCCTGCGCTTGCTCCCTTTGCACCAAAGAGAAAAGGAGGACACTGCGCGGGCTGGCATCCGCCTGGCGCCCTTGGTCGTCATGGCTTGCATCACGGGCACCTCGTGAGGTACCCCGCCTTGATCTCTCCGCCTCCTCGCGAGCCAGCCTGATGTGGCCGTGCCTGAGGAAGCTCCGTGTCATCCACCCCGCGAGGCTTGGCCCCTCGCGAGGGTCTTGGGGTTGTGTCGATGAAGACGGGCTATGCTGGGCCCCCTTTGAGCCACGCCATAGGCCGCAGGCAGGCAAGTCTGGGGACCCCCGTTCCCAGAACGCCGACAGTAGCCCCCGGGCCCAAGGCGCGCCCGGACTTGGCCATGTAGGGAGGCGAAAGGGCAAGGGCGAAGCACCGCGGGCCCTAACAGCCTGCGGCCTCGGGCGCCACGTGGCGGTTGATTGGACGTGGGCGCCTCAGCAACCGCGCGAGTTGATAAAGGAGCGGCATCTACCCAGGCTTTGCCTTTTGCTTTCTCCGGTTGCTGCTCAGATCCCCTTTCTTGCGCCTCTCCTTCCTTCCTCCAAAATTTCTAGATCTACTCTGATCGCGTGACTTAGAAAGCCATGGCGCCTTGTCAGTCCCCGGCTGGAGCTTGGTACTCGTCTGCCCTGGACTCGCCGAATGTGTCGGAGGCGAGCCTCGCCCGGTTGCGCCGGATGGCGGCGGCGCAAGGCCTCGACGGGGCGAAGGTGTTCAAGGCCGGCTCCGCCACCCCTGAGGGCCAAGGGAGCACCTTCTATCCGTTCTTTGTAAGCGTCATTGCTGCTGGCCTGGTGCCTCCCTTCTCCGAGTTCTTCTTCTCTGTCCTCCGCCATTATAAGCTACATGCTCTGCATCTCCACCCCAACTCCGTCCTTCTCCTGGCAATCTTTGCCTATTACTGCGAGGCTCACGTAGGGGTGCAGCCCTCGGTGGCCTTGCTGCGCCACTATTTCTACCTCCGGACCTCTCACGGTCCTACTTCCGCGTGCGTGAGCTTCATCGTGTATGGCGGCGCCATTGCCATTTCGAACCCTGGGAAAAGGATTGAGGGCTTCAGGAGCAAGTGGGTCTTGGCAGATGCTGGGCGCATCCACCCTCGGCTGATCTTGCCCATGGAGCAACCCACGAGCTCCAGCGATTGGGGTCGAGCGGAGCTCGAGGACCCCCGCGCGAAGCTGGTGTTGGAGAAGATGGACGCGGATCTGAGGCCGGCCAACATGGCGGCAGCGAAGCTGACCGGCGCGTCGCTGCTGAGGGAATTCCTGGAGCACCAGCTGGCTCCGCTTCGGCAGACTCACTTCCGATGTGGAGGCCCCATCCGAGCCCCGCGGCCTTGGCCGACGGAGATCTGGCTGCGGTCCTCCAATCTTTGGTCGGGGGCGATGTGGCGAGGTTGGAGGGCGCCCCTACGCCCTTGTTCCTCCGCGACGACTGGGAGCAGGTAGTGGAGTCCATGCCCGTCTTCAACGGGTACGGGCCCATGCCCATAGAAACTCCCGTGGAATCGGTGGACGTGTCCTCCGACGACTCCAGCGAAGAGGAGGAAGGAGGGGAGCGGGAAAAAGGGCCTGACTCCCAGGCGACTGACGGAGAGTCGAGGGCTCCCCTCCCCCGGCACAGGTCCCACGTTCTCCGCCTCTCTCCGAATGATGACGACGAGGATGATGACGAGCAGGACGGCGAAAGCTTGCCCTCGATCCTGAAGAAGGACAGGACCGGGCTGATCTCCCGCGGGTCTGCCCCGGCCCCGAGGCGGACCGCAGATGCGCCTTCCGCTTCCAAGCTTCCCGAGGTTGACCCTTCCAGCCGGCTTTCGGGCTTCAAATTTGGCCGGAGGCCGCTTGAGCTCACTGGCGATGACCCGTAAGCACTTGATTCTTGTCTTTATTTCTTGTTCTGCTTCTGAGGCTTGACATCCGCATCTCTTGGATAGGCTGGCGCCCGCCGCAAAGAAGCCGAAGGGAGCTCCTGAGGTTCCATCCGTGGCAGCGCCTCTGCCCGCGAAGGAAGGTGACCGTGACGCACGGGCTTCTCCTGCCCAGTCGTCCTCGCGAGGCCTGGCTGAGCCGGCTGGGGCGGGCTCAGCTCCCATGGCCCAAGTGACTCCCGAGGTGCCTTTGCCTGCTGCCACCACTTCAGCCGTTGGGGCCTTCTCCTCCTACTCCACCGACTACTGTCTCCCCGACTCCTCCTGCCATTCTGGATCGTGTTGCCGCTGAGCTGGACCGGCTGTGGCAGGATCTACTTGGCCCCGAACCTCGCTTGGTGGCTGGGCGCTTGGAGCTGGCTTCAGGATGGATTCACTCCGACGCTTCGATTCGGGCGGCGCTGGTCCAGGCCTCGACGGCTTGCGATGAGGAGAGGCAGGCCGTCCTTGAGGTGAAGGCTACACGTGACGCAGCCCTGGGGGAGGTGGTCGACGTCCGTGGTCGCTGCAAGGCGCTGGAGGACGAGCTGCAAGGCCTGCGGGACCAGCTCGCGAAAGAGGTCCGCCTTCGCCAAGAGCAGGAAGAAGGCGTGAAGGCTTGCGAGGCGACCGTCGAGGGCCGGGAGGCCAAGCTCAGGAAGCGCCACGACCGCCTAGGCGCGCTGGAGCAGGAGTTGGGGGCGAGGAAGGTCGAGCTGGACGACAAGGCCCAGGTTCTTGCCGAGGACCGCGTGGCCTTCGCGGAGATGGAGGCGAAGGCTTGCTCCTCGCTGAGGATGCTTTACGACAGCGGCCTGGACAGCCCGCTGGCTGGCGCCGAGGACGGCCCCGCCAAGCTGCTTCCCTTCCTGGTTCGCGCTCTTGGCCTTGGCCCCATGGCCGAGGCCAAGGCGCGTGTCCTATCTTCTGCAGCACTGACGCGGGTCCTCACCCACATCTACCTTCGCGATCCCGGTGTCGACCTCGACAGCCTGCTGGAGCCAGTAAGCGGCGAGCGTGCCGTTGCCGCTACCGAGGCCGTGAAGGGTCGCGCGGAGGCTCTGCTGGGGAAGTTACGGGCCTTCAGCACCAAGCCGAAGCAAGGTGCTGCCGACCCTGCTGCTCCATGAGGCGAACCCACTCCGCGCTGCTCCACCGCCGACAAGTGACTCCGTTGTGGCTCCTGTACTGCCTTTAATTCCTATACATGTATCATGCCTTGGGGAAGTGTTTAAACTTGTGTTTGGCATTGAGATAACAGTATGCACTGTAATATTTGCTTTTGAATTCCTTGAAATTTGCGCTTTTCCTTCCTACTTGCTTATGTTCTACGCCGGCAGAGCCTGGCCCGCGCATACCTCACCCAGCGTTAGTCCTGACCGGAAACCAGGACAGGGCCAAGGAGTGAGGGGCTACGTGACAAGTTAAGCTCCTGAGTCGCGATGCTCAGGAGTCCCCCTTGGCGCACGAACAGCAAGTAGGGAGGTATGATGTGGGTGGATCTACCGTTCTACGTCTGCAGAGCCCGGCCGCGCGCATACCTCAACCGCCGTTAGCCTTTCGGAACTAAGGAGTGAGGGGCTACGTGACTAGTTAGGCTCCTGAGTCGCGATGCTCAGGAGTCCCCCTTGATGCTCAAATGGCTTTCGTACCCTGGCTTCGCTCGGGGAGAGACGCGCGATGAACCAGGCCTGGGGGGGCCTGGCTGGGTGGCGTGCGTCTGGGCGTGACCCAGGCGCAGCCCCCGTGCCCAGCCCCCTCGCGCGGCACTCCCGAGGGGAGTAGTTACGATGAGGCTAGACACTGAGCTCTGGGCTCCCTGAGGTTGATGCGGCCCGGGGGCCGCCCTCAGTTGTTTATCACCAGCGTGGAGCATAGCGCTTCCGTGTGTGTACGGGCATAGCCGCTCCTCGGCAGTGTCATCAGCCAGCGCGGAGCATGGTGCTTCCACTGGAACGTGGGAGGGGGCTCCCCTCCGGGAGGAGCCCCCGGGGCGTGTATAGCCCCGCCCTGACACGTGGCTGGCACGATAGGGCCTGGCGAGGTGTATTTGGGCACCCGTGAGCCAGCGCGGGACTCACGGGGCCCTACCTCTAGGCGGATTGCGCCTGGCACTGGGCCTTATCTTGTGATGTGTCCCTGCAAATTTGGTTAGATGCCGGCACTCTACGTCCTCGGGTCCCGGCCCTCGAGCTGGTCTCAGCCATCACTGGTATGCTAGGTCGCGATGCCGTGGACAAGGCCAGAGGGTGAGGGCTGGAGAGCCAGTAAGAGCCCTGAGTCACGATGCTCAGGTACCCCCCCTTTAACGTGCAAGTGGTCGGCATGGAGAAGAAGAGGTGCCGTGGACAAGCATCAAATAATCAAGCATGGTGGGTCGAACGCATAGCCGGAAATAAACGCAAAAGGGGTACATGCCGCTCGGTCTGGCCCGAGCGACTTGGGGGATGATGCAGCCCGAGGGGCGCCCCCAATAAGGTAAGCTAACAACATGAAATAAAAGGGATACATGCCGCAGGGACGGACCCACGCGGCCAGGGAATAATGCAGCCCTGGGGGGGCGCTCCCAGCTGGAAGTGAAACTTGAAAGATGTCACCTAATGATGTTGAGGACGAAGGAGTGTTGGTGTAGCAGACTCGGTGGGTTGCGGAAGCCAATCCTCACGAGCCCCCAGGCCCAGGGGCCTCGAGAGGCTCTGGAGGCGCTGGTGGTTCCTTGCGGACCATCTCCATCTCCGCCAGGGCTGTGGAACGCCTGGCCTCTTGAGCCTCCATGATGCCCCTCGTGAGCCGCTGGTACGTGGCAGCCGCGTTCGGCAAGCCGTAAGGCATGCGAATGTAGCTGTGGGGTGGACCTTCGTAGCGCCCCACTCGCGAGGGCCAGAGGCGCTCCAGAGAGGCGACTCGATTGAGCCCTAGTATGTCGATGCAGACGCGCAGCCCACCATCCTCGCCTGGATGGGGAGCCACAGCTGGTAGGCGGCGGCCGCCTCTCATAACTCTTAACTCCTGTAGCTCCTGAATGGCCTTGCTATCGAACTCCTGAGGGTTTGGCTCTCCTTGCTTTACTCCTTCCTGAGGGAAACGTGCTTCGAAACACGCCTCCATGTGGTGCCCAAGCGCCTCCCTCGTGACCTTAGCCAGGTCAGTGGCCCTCCAGGGGAGAGCCCCCGAGCCCTGACTGAGGAGGGCGCTGGGCGCGCTTTCCTATGCGATGGAAGGAGGTTCCCCTTGGGCAGGCGCGGGCCCTGAGGGGCCTGCCTCCTGAGGGGCCGGCCGGACGATGTCTTCTTCTTCTTGGGGGCGGTCTCGGGAAGCCTCCTGCTTCCGCGATCCGGGTCTTCCAGTGACGCAGCCTGAAAGGCTCGTTCCAGGGAACACACCGTGTCCTTCTCTTCACAGGGCACCGTGATGACTCCGCCACTTCCTGGCATCTTGAGGACGTTGTAGCCGTGGTGAGTTACGGCCATGAACTTGGCCAGCGTTGGGTACCCAAGGATGGCATTGTACGGCAGGCAAATGTGAGCGACGTCGAAGTCGATGAGCTCGGTGCGGTAGTTGTCGTGTGTCCCGAAGGTGACTGGGAGGCGGACCTGCCCAATCGGGACCGTGGAGCCGTCGGTGACTCCGGAGAAAGGCTTGGTCGGCTGAAGCTGGTCGTAGGGCACTTGGAGATTGTTGAATGTTTCCACGGACAGGATGTTGAGCCCTGCCCTGCCATCGAGGGTCCTAGTGACCACCACGTTGCTGATGATTGGGGAACAAAGAATCGGGAGGACTCCGGCTGTAGCTGCACACTTGAGCTGATCTGCTAAGCTGAACGTGATGGCGCACGCCGACCACCTGAGAGGGCGCGTGGCTTCCAGCTTGGGGAGGCCTGCATTCACTTCGCGGGCGAACTGCTTGAAGATGCGTTGAGAGGCTGGGGCTTGAGCCCCGCCCAGGATGCAGGCAACTGCGCGCGGCTCCTGGAAGCCCCCAGCCCCCTCGTACTGATGGCGGTCCTTGTTTCTCCTTGGCAGCGGTGGCAGCGGAGGGAGGCCTGCGTTGCCTTGCGGGCGATCCTCGCGAGGTTGATCCCTCTAGTCTCCCTCGCGAGGCGGGTCTTGCCAGCGATCCTCGTGAGGTTGATCGCGCCACCCTTGGCGCGGGCCGCGGTCTTCCCAGCGTCCTGCGTTCCTTCCTCCTCCTCGACCGTAGCCCCGGTCACCACGGTCGGGGCAACGGCCGATCCTTCCTTCTCGCACGGCTCGGAGCTCTTAACATTCGTTGGTGTTGTGGGTGTGGAGGTCGTGGTACACATAGTACTGACTACCCTTGGGAGGTTCGGGCAGATCTCTGCCCCGCTTGGTGTTTGGTTCTGCCGCGAGCACGGCAGCCCCCTTGCGCTTCACATCCTTGGCCTTGGGCTTCTTCTCTTCTGGGTCTGCGGTAGGCAGCTCGAGGAGGGAGAGACGCCCTTCCTCAGCCCTGGCGCACTTGGTTACCAAGTTGAACAACTCCAAGGAAGTGCACATGTCTTCATGCATTGCCAGCTGCTCCTTCATCTTGACATCGCGCACGCCGTCGGAGAAGGCTGAGATAATGGCCTCCTCGGTCACCTTGGGAATCTTGAGGCGTGCATTGTTGAAGCGCTGGATGTACTTCTGCAGGGTCTCTCCGGGTTGTTGCTTGATGCAGCGCATGTCGCTCATGGCGGGTGGCCGGTCGCGAGTACCTTGGAAGTTGGCGATGAAGCGGGTGCGCATCTCGTCCCAGGAGGAGATCGTGCCTGGGGCCAGGTTCAGGAGCCAGGTGTGGGCCCCGTCCTTGAGCGCCATGGGAAACCAGTTCGCCATGACCTTCTCGTCTCCATTGGCAGCTTCGATGCCCAGCTCATAGAGCTGGAGGAACTCCACAGGGTCGGCTGTGCCGTCGTAACAAGGAGACAGGTCTGGCTTGAACTTGTCGGGCCACGCGACGCTGCGTAGCTCGGCGGTGAATGCACGGCAGCCTGCTGTGGCCACGGGAGGCCTTGGGTGACGAAGAGCTTGGTCTTGCATGCCCCCACGCGTTGCAACTGGGAGCAGCGCGGGGTCTTGACGTGCGGGAGCAGGAGCATGGTCGCGACGTGCTGGAGCAGGGAGCGCCCGGGCGGCTTCTTGCAGGCGAGGGACTTCTTGGCAGCTCTGCTCTTGCCGCGCTGGCACCTGACGGAGCGGGTTCCACCCAGGGGCCACGCGCCTTGGAGCCATGGCGCCTTCTTGAGGAGGAGGCGGCCGGGGCACCGTCGGAGCTTCGACACCCGCACGGGGCGGGGTGCAGTGCAGCGGAACGGACAGCGCAGGATAGCCCCCTGCGGCGCGAACGAGCTCGGCGACATGGTCGAGCCATTCTTTGTAGACGTCATCGACGGGACGGTAGCGCAGGAGCTCGTTTGCCGTGATGAGCGCAGCTCGAGCCTCCATGGGTGCGCGGAGCGCGCAGGACGAAGAACCAGCTGGGGTGAGCGAGGGAGTAGCGGTGCGGCCGTTTTGCCGCATGGACGGATGCTGAGACGACGCTTGCTGCTCGTCCCCCGCTGGGCCTGTGGCGGCGTTGACGGCAGGTGACGGGAATGGCGAGGATGCCAGCCGACAGGAGCCGTCTGGGCGACGCGGGAAGCGAGAGCGGCCCGGCGCTTGGCGCGGGCCCGACGAGCGTCAGACATGGACGCGATGGTCAGAGGAGAACGGGGTGGTGGAAGACGAATTCCGACGCACCCCTACCTGGCACGCCAAATGTCGGATTTCGGGTTCCGGCAGACCCTTGAGGTTCGAACACTGGGGTGCGCGTGGAGATTTCGCCTTCTACCTACCTGCACCCCTCCGCCTCGCTGAGATCTAAGCTACGGGAAGAACAGCACAAGACACACAGGGTTTATACTAGTTCGGGCCACCGTTGTGGTGTAACACCCTACTCCAGTGCATGGTGTGGTGGATTGCCCCTTGGGCTGATGATGATGAGCAATACAAGGAAGAACAGCCTCGCGAGGGTCTGTTCTTGGTTGGGAGGATGAACTGCTAGGGGGAGTTCAGTCACCCTTCCCTCTCTCTCTTCTCGATTAAGACCCTAGCTAGTTTCTGGGTTGGCCAATTCTGGATCCTCCCTACCCTGGGGGTGGCTAGTCCTATTTATAGGCAAAGGCCCTGGGCCCCTTCCCAAATATTGAGCGGGAAGGGCGCCAACAATTGGCCATTTTGAAGGGGAACATCTGGTACACTTATCCTGACTAAAGTTAGTCCTCGCATGCCAAAGACTCTGGTGGTGACGCTGGCTTGGGCTCCACAATGACTTCCTCCCTGCCGTTGGACTGGTCTTGGTCTCGTTGCACCGAAACGGGTACCTTTGCTTGATGCTCTCGCCTGCGCTTGCTCCCTTTGCACCAAAGAGGAAAGGAGGACACTGCACGGGCTGGCGCCCGCCTGGCGCCCTTGGTCGTCATGGCTTGCGTCACGGGCACCTCGTGAGGTACCCCGCCTTGATCTCTCGCCTCCTCGCGAGCCAGCCTGATGTGGCCGTGCCTGAGGAAGCTCTGTGTCATCCGCCCCGCGAGGCTTGGCCCCTCACGAGGGTCTTGGGGTTGTGTCGATGAAGACGGGCTGTGTTGGGCCCCCTTTGAGCCACGTCGCATGCCGCAGGCAGGCAAGTCTGGGGACCCCCATTCCCAGAATGCCGACAGCAACAAGCAAGATGAGCAGGGTCAAGTTGTCAGAAACAAAGCTCGTCTCGTTGCTCAAGGATACACTCAAGTTGAAGGAATTGACTTCGATGAGACATTTGCTCCTGTGGCTAGGCTTGAAGCTATACGCATACTGCTGGCCTATGCAAGTCATCATAACATTCTTCTGTATCAAATGGATGTGAAGAGCACTTTTCTCAATGGCAAGACTGAAGAAGAAGTGTATGTTGCACAACCGCCTAGCTTTGAAGATCCAAAACATCCTGACATGGTTTATAAGCTCAACAAGGCACTGTATGGCCTCAAACAAGCCCCTCGTGCTTGGTATGACACACTCAAGGACTTACTGAAGAGCAAAGGCTTCAAACCTGGTTCTTTGGATCCCACACTCTTCACGAAGACATATGATGGTGAACTGTTTGTGTGCCAAATATATGTGGATGACATTATCTTCGGCTGCACCAACCAGAAATACAGTGATGAGTTTGGATATATGATGCAAGAGCAATATCAGATGTCCATGATGGTTGAACTGAAGTTCTTCCTTGGTCTTCAAATACGACCGCAACGCAATGGCATCTTCATATCTCTAGAGAAATACCTCAAATATTGCCTGAAGAAGTTTGGAATGCAAGACTGCAAAGGTTACACTACGCCAATGCCAGCTAAACACCATCTAGGTCCTGACGACAATGGTAAAGAGTTCGATCAAAAGGTATACCGCTCCATGATTGGTTCTTTGCTTTATTTATGTGCATCTAGGCCAGATATTATGCTTAGTGTTTGCATGTGTGCCCGATTCCAAGCGGCACCAAAGGAATCACATCACTTAGCTATGAAGCTAATTCTTTGATATTTGGCTCACACCCCAACACTAGGATTATGGTATCCAAAGGGCTCAGAGTTTGATCTAGTTGGATTCTCGGATGCTGATTATGCTGGTGACAAGGTGGATCGCAAGTCTACATCAGGCACATGTCACTTTCTGGGACGATCACTTGTATGTTGGTCTTCAAAGAAGCAGAACTATGTATCTCTCTCCACTGCTGAATCTGAATACATTGCTGCTGGATCTTGCTATGCTCAGCTTCTATGGATGAAGCAAACACTCAAAGACTATGGCATTCATCTGAAGCAAGTGCCACTCTACTGCGACAATGAAAGCGCCATCAAGATTGCTAACAACCTAGTTCAGCACTCAAAGACAAAGCACATTGAAATTCATCATCACTTCCTCAGAGATCATGTCATGAAGGAAGATATTGATATCATACACGTCAACACTGAAGAGCAACTGGAAGATATCTTCACAAAGCCCTTGGATGTGAAGAAGTTTTGCAAGTTACGGAGTGAGCTAAATATTTTGGAATCCTCAAATGTCTGTGATCAGGCACACATCCTAACACTTATGCATGTTGATGACTTAGATGTGCAACACATGAAGCAAAGTATGTCTTCAATCAATGAAGACCTACATTCTGAGTCTGAATACATTAACGTGGAATTTGACTTCGGAGCGCCACAATAATTGTGCGCTGTGTCTGGGTCTAATATTTCCTATATGGTGGGTAACGCCACCACCAAACTCCTATTTGGAATACTCTCTGTTGGTATTACATTGTAAAGTCGTCGCATTTCCTTTGTCTTCAATGTCAACATGGCTTCTTGTTTATCTTCAATGTACTGATTTGGTTTCTGTCCTCTACATCATTCACTTATAGCTATGTCCTCTTGTTGAATCTTTTGAACTAAGTGAATGTGATCGGACCCTAACCCTTCTATGCTTCTATCTTAAGTCTATCTATCCAAATCATATGCATTCTGTTGAAACTGTCAAAACGTCTTCTCTGCGTTCTTGTCAGCAGAAGACACAGAGACAAACATTAATCTGCTTTCAACGCTTAATCCTTTTACCTGAAACCCGGAGAAGTGGGAACGACCACCCGACAATCCAGGCGTGTGTCGGAATGTGGAACAACCTCTCATGTGTTGCATGATCGCCACGTGTCGTTCAGATGCGAATCGCCAGGGGCACCTGTGTAATAACACTGTGTCGTCCCTCTCCATATAAGTACACGCCTCACCCTAGTCATTATATCTTCTTCCACTCTCGCACAAACCCTAGCGCCACCGCTAGCCCTCGACGACGCCGGCGACGAAGTGCTTAGCTGCCGCGACCTCACCAACGCCGTCCTCACGCCGGCCGCGGATATCGTCTTCTCCACCGTCGCCGTAGGTGTCCTCCATCGCCAAGTTAGGGCACGGAACATTGAACTGCTCGGCCTCCTCTCCCACTCTGTCTAGCAGTTCCTTGTGTGGTAAATAAAATCTCCTTGTTACAGTCTTTTTGATCCGATAGATTCATCCTTTTCAACCACAAGTAGTTTATGTTCACACAAGTTGGATCTATCTCATACTGCATCTCATAACATGCCTAGTATGTTCACTTATGCTTCACAAAGTAGTTAGATTCCTCACTTGTACTTATTCGTGGATTCGTACAAATCTGGAACCAACTCTCTACCTATGAGTGAATGTCTTCGCACTATGAGGTCAATGTCTTCTAAACTGATTTATCTTCAAAATCTTCTGAGAATGCATATGACCTCTTCCCCTTCCCTCACACCTTTAATGCTATCATAGGTACATGTCCGTGGGAGAATCCCTTGGTTCTCATAGTCTGCATTCATTTGCAGAGTTCTTACAACATCGTATAAATTCTCCTGAAGCCAGTTCTTGTCTGACCAGTAGACGGAAGACTTTGACAGTTTTGAAGCCTTTCAGTCTAAACTTCATGGAACCAGAGAAATCTACAAGGAAGGGTGGCAGACAGCGCCGTGGAAACACCTCAAGAGATTTGCCTCCTGACCTCTATGAGCTGTATAAGACAGATCCAGAGGAGGACTACAATCAGCGGAAAACCCGAATCCAATGGATTCGAAGATATTGGGCAGAATAATGGTTCAAGTACATGTTCGTGACCCAGGAATATGCTGAGAAAAATGCCATCAAGCGGTCGTGGGGAGACATCTTGTACAAAAATCTTCAACGCAGGTCCAGAGCTGAAGCCATTGAACAAGGCTTCTATCCTTGCATGGTCCGTGGACCACAGCCTGCAGATGCAGACCCATCTTCATTACTATGGTGCCGTGACGATAATCTGTTCAACCGCAACTTCCAGTTTGCCAATAACTCGGCTAAAGAAAACAAGAAGTCGCGGGGATTGGACTTCAATCCAGGTCCCTCTGCTCCTCGTGCCGATGGCACTCGCGAAGCTGAACCTAATCTTGTTGGGCCCTTCTACAACCTAGATGGTCTCATCTCTCATATTATGGTTCAAGGGACAGCCGTGGATGAACCTGCAGACGACGCTGATTCTGACGAAGCGCCTGCACCACCGAAGCCAAAGAAGCTGAAGAAACCTAAAGCTTCGAAGCCTTCCCCTGCACCAAAGGTTTCACGGGCAAAGCCTCTAGCCACTGCACCTCCTGAAGACAGTGTGCAGTCTAAAGATCTTTCACGCATCTCCAAGCCCGCCAAAGTGAAGATGCCCATGCAACCCACTAGCCAAGCACTGACCCCTACTACTGTTCTGCGGAACGAGAATGACGCCATTGATCTGTCCAGCGACGACGATCTTGGCGATGACGCTCTTGAGCAGTTGATCAAGAGCAAGCAAGAGGCGGAAATCTTCAATGACCTTCCTCTCTTTGATGTGGAAATCCTAAACAAGTTCATTGATGAGTGGTTTGACAGCCCAAATGTCAGCTTTGATGATCTTTAGCTTACCATTGGCCACAGCGTCGCCTTCCACGGAGCCATTGCTGCTAAGCCGGCTGTAGCACAGAAAATTGTTGAGCTGAAGCATAAGATAGATTATGAAAAGGCTCATTCAAGAAGCATATGGCCAAGCTCAATGTTGAAGACATTCAGAACTTCCAAGTCATGATGCATGAGCTCAAGGAAGCATTCCGCATGAAACGCGAAGAAGCCAAAGGTTCTCGTGAGAGCATGAAGGATATTGCTGCTAAATGTGTTCAGGGATACAATGAAGCTGAAAAGCGCAAGGCTTTGGGGCGACCAGGCATCAACCTCCGAATGGCGACCAAGAAGAAGAAGAAGCCAGCTGTGGCAGAACCTGAAGCACCAAGGCAGAAAATACATCCAATTGTCTTCCCAGCCAGTATGACAGGCTCGAAGCCTAAGGTCCCCACAGTGGCTTCAGAACTCAAGAAAACAGGGGCAGCTGAAGCCGAAGCAAGAAAACGCAAGACCAAGGCCACCACTGATGATGCTCCCCCAACCAAGAAACGGAAAACCAAGAAGAGAGACCGGGCTGCTCCCACAGAGCCCCTTGATGTCGAGCCAATCTCAGTGGCTCGTCCTGCGTCTGAACATCAAGAACGCCAAGTGATAGTTCACGAGCCTACTTCCACAGAGGCTCCTAAAGCTGAAGACAATCCAGCTGTTGACCCCACTGCAGCTGAAGACATTGGTCCTCACGACAATGTTGAATATGATGAAGTCCTTCCTCAGATCGAGCACAATTTGGTATCATCGCCTATGCTCACGCACAGCGAACTCATCAGCATTGGTCGTCCTCTGATGCCAACTGCTCAGGATGCATCATGGGCTGATCACCCACAACACCAAGACACCCCAAGTGCTACCCAACCACAAGATGATGATGACTTTGAGGCCCAGCCAACTCCATCTCCACAAGCGTCGCCAGCATTATGCAGGCTTCGCAAAGGACCAAGGCCCCAAGTCCCTTCCATTGTGCATGTTTCTACGTCTGAAGCCAAAACGGCTGAAGATATTCCGGCTGCATCAGCCGATGAAGGAGAAGAACCAAGAGTTGAAGTAGAAAGAGTTGCTACACCCCCATCCCACCAAGATGTTGTTCTCGAGGAGAACGTGTCCGACCCTCCAGCTCCGGAAGTGGAGGTTAACAATCCTGAGGCGGCCACCAACATCAACACTGAAGCCAATGACGTTGTCATGGCTGAAGATAATGTGGCGCCTGAAGCTCATGCGGTGCCAGAAGTGCATGCACCTGATGCCACTGCAGCGCCCGAAGCCAATCCTGAAGCTCCTGAAGCCAATGTGGACCGTGAAGCCCATGTCAATGCCAATGCCAATGCTCCTGTACCCCCTCCAAGACCTCATACAATTGAGCTGGCATTTGATCGTGGTCAGCCTATTATGGTCTGATGGCCCATTCTGGTTCCTCCACCTGCTGCGGGTCCACAATTTGACTATCATGTCGAGCACAGACCTCATGTCCAGAAGCCCAAGCCAAGACTTCCAAGATTCCTAGGCACTGCAACCTCTCCTGGGGTCTTCAATGTGAATGGCTTCGTGGCACATAACACCTTCTTCAACAGCGCGAAGAACCCTTACACCAAACCCTGTATTTCCTCGGATCGGTTCTGGAGCTATCAGCAACACATCTACTATTCCCGCATCTTATACAGTCAAGGCGCATATTTCCCCATATGCGTCTTGATACTGAAGCTATAGCTGGCCTACCCTGTCTAGAAGAAGTGTTGGATTGCTTCAGAGATGCTGGACTCCTGTAGTTTGTCACAGACAAGGAACACTAGAATGAAGAGCTTCTGCTACAGTTCTATGCAACTCTTCACATTCGAGGCTACAACAGGGATCCCAAGACTTGGGTCCTTGAGTGGATGACAGGCAATGTCCATCATGAAGCCAAAGCTCTTGATATAATTGAGCTCACAGGCCTGCCCACTCCTGGTGAATACTATGAACCAGGTTGTCAACAACACCAGAATGCTTTGGAGAGCATTTTTCAGAAGCCAGAACCCAACATGAGCCAAATGTTGAGCATGATGAAGCCTTTGCCTCACGACGCTGACTACCCATTTGAATTCTTTATTGAAGACCTAGAGTATTTGCCTCACACCATTTATCATATCATCAGAAAAACTCTATGGCCTGTCAAAGGACATTCCTCTGTAGCGAAGCTTCAAGGAGCAATGAAGACCTTGGTTTTCTATATCTTCAATGGCATCAGCTTCAATGCTTAAGACTTCTTCATCGGGCAATTGGCTGCATCTGGCTCCGACATTTTTTTTCTGAAGTTCTATGCTCCATGGGTAATGCGCCTTATCAAGCTTCACTCTGCCATCAACTATCAGCTGTCTGCGTGCAATCATCTTGTATTCTTGCCAGAGGTTGATCTATTTGTTGAAGCTATTTACCCAGAGCCTGCTAAGGATCCCATTTATCTTCATAATGCTGATCACCAAAGATTCACCCAGCCCATTGAAGGAGTTCAGGCAGTCTCGCGTGTTTATCCCTTGGCTGGCAATACACGTGTCCCTCGCGCTCAAACTGACGCCACTGGAAGTACCATTGCCCAAAGGCCTCAGAGGCGATCTCGTGTTCTCAATACCCGAGAGCTTCTCGTCGCGCTACACCAGAAACAGGACAAACATCACAACTGGCTTAAGCGTCGGATGCAAAGCCTCTTGGTGGATGTCAATCACATTTGCAATCTTGCCACCAAGAATGCCTTTGTTAATCATGAAACCTGTCGGAGGTCTTGGAAGAGTTTGACATTGCTTAGTGCTGAAGCTGATCTGCAGGACGATGGCTTCACCGAAAGATTCAAGTTTGACTCAACTCCTCCAAGGAATGCTCACTTGCGTCAGACTCCCTCACTTGAAGACTTTGACTATTCGTCCTCAGCTGCGACAGTGAATGCCAGCATCATCGATGACCAAGATGATGCAACTTCACCTCCTCCAACTTCAGCGCATGTCGACACTACACCAAGTTCTTCTGCACCACCGGACCTCAATGACGACCCTGCTGCCTCGCCTGCACCTCATGGGAACGAGTTGGCGCTCTATGTCTTCAAACCTTTTTGGTCTTTACTGACAAAAGGGGGAGAAGCATATGATTTTATAGTCTTCAAGCGGGTCCATATGGGTAGTTGCTTTACTTTTTGCTACTTTTGCCAAGTGCTTACAACTCTCGCTTTTCAATACATTTGGTTCTTTGAGTTGTAACACTTAAACTCGATGGTCGTCTGCTATTTATTTGCTATTCAGTGATGCGATGATAAATTCCCATGTGCGATGATAACTTCCACACTTAGGTCATTTTGCAGACGTCCATTTTTCATTATGCATGTCATTATCTTCATTATATCAAATCATGCATGATGAATTGTCATCATAAGTTGAAGAGGATCTCCACAAGTACAACCTGCCATGTGCATTTGCATTCCAAAAGCAAATTACTTATATGCACATCTTCAGGGGGAGCCTTTGCCACTTATGAATACAATACCCTATCCTTTACAATTTCACATATTTTTCCCCGTTGAAAACTTCAACCAGTTTGTCATCAATCACCAAAAAGGGGGAGATTGTAAGTGCATCTAGTGCCACCCCTAGTTTGTTTTGGAGTATTGACGACAAACCTGGTTGAGGCACTAATGTGTTTGTGAGAATTGCAGGATAACACAGGTAGAAGTCCCTCATTGATTCGGTTTTCCTACCAGAGATGACCCCTAAAAATGTATGAACACATTGAAGCCAAAGGTGGTATGTGAAGACATTCACATTGAAGACTATGACAAGAGAAGACATCGCGTGAAGACTATGGAGCACGAAGACTTAGTTGTTTCGTCGTTCTTTTTCTTCTTTGTTGAGTCATAGGAACCACCGTACTGTTAAGTGGGGTCCAAGTGAACCAGTCAGAATGACTGAAGTGATGCTTAACCAAAATCCTATGTCTTCGAGCGAAGACAATGAGAGCAAATCTTATCCAGAGATGGATAAGTCAGCTTTGCTTGTAGCCCAAGTAAAGTTGTCGTGTGTGTTTGAAATCTGACCGTTGGAACACGTGTCAGTTCCTTAGTGACCCAGGGTCATTTCGGACAAATCAGGTCGGGTTGCCTAGTGGCTATAAATAGCCCACCCCCTACAACCATAAACGGTTGGCTGCTCAGAGGTACTGTACCGCTTTTGTCGTTTGAGAGCAACCCACCTCGAAGCCTTTGAGAGAGAATTCCTTGCGAGGACAAAGCCCTAAACACCCAGAGCCAAAGAGTGTTAGGCATCACTGAAGTCTTCTTGTCTGTGTGATCTGAAGACTTATTACACTTGAGGACTGTGAATCCTCCAGCCGGTTAGGCGTCGCGTTCTGAGCATCCAAGAGTCATTGTGGATCAGTGGTGAACGAAGTCTGTGAAGGTTTGGAAGTCTACTTTGAAGACTTACTGATACGTCTCCAACGTATCTATACTTTTTGATTGCTCCATGCTATAATATCTACTGTTTTGGACTATATTGGGCTTTATTTCCACTTTTATATTATTTTTGGGACTAACCTATTAACCGGAGGCCCAGCCCAGAATTGCTGTTTTTTGCCTATTTCAGTGTTTCGAAGAAATGGAATATCAAACGAAGTCCAAACGGAATGAAACCTTCGGGAACGTGATTTTCTCACCGAATATGACCCAGGAGACTTGGACCCTACGCCAAGGAAGCTTCGAGGTAGGCACGAGGTAGGGGGCGCCCTATACCCCCAGGCGCACCCCCACACTCGTGGGCCCACCGAAGCTCCACTGACGTACTTCTTCCTCCAATATATACCTACGTACCCCCAAACGAACAGATACGGAGCCAAAAACCTAATTCCACCGCCGCAACTTTCTGTATCCACGAGATCCCATCTTGGGGCCTATTCCGGAGCTCCGCCGGAGAGGGCCGTCATCACGGAGGGCTTCTACATCATCATAGCCTCTCCGATGAAGTGTGAGTAGTTTACCTCAGACCTTCGGGTCCATAGTTAGTAGCTAGATGGCTTCTTCTCTCTTTTTGGATCTCAATACAAAGTTCTCCCTCTCTCTCGTGGAGATCTATTCGATGTAATCTTCTTCTTTTTGCGGTGTGTTTGTTGAGAACGATGAATTGTGGGTTTATGATCAAGTCTATCTATGAATAATATTTGAATCTTCTCTGAATTCTTTTATGTATGATTGGTTATCTTTGCAAGTCTCTTCGAATTATCAGTTTGGTTTGGCCTACTAGATTGGTTTTTCTTGCCATGGGAGAAGTGCTTAGCTTTGGGTTCGATCTTGCGGTGTCCTTTCCCAGTGACAGAAGGGGCAGCAAGGCACGTATTGTATCATTGCCATCGAGGATAACAAGATGGGGTTTATTTCATATTGCATGAATTTATCTCTCTACATCATGTCATCTTGCTTAAAGCGTTACTCTGTTTTTAACTTAATACTCTAGATGCATGCTGGATAGCGGTCGATGAGTAGAGTAATAGTAGTAGATGCAGAATCATTTCAGTCTACTTGTCACGGACGTGATGCCTATATACATGATCATGCCAAGATATTCTCATAATTATGCTCAATTCTGTCAATTGCTCAACAATAATTTGTTCACCCACCGTAGAATACTTATGCTTTTGAGAGAAGCCACTAGTGAAACCTATGGCCCCCGGGTCTATTCTCATCATATCAATCTCCATCACTTTAATCTTGCTTTGCTTTTTTTACTTTGCCTTTTACTTTTCACTTTGCATCTCTATACCAAAAATACCAAAAATACTATCTATCAGATCTCACTCTCGTAAGTGACCGTGAAGGGATTGACAACCCCTAATCGCGTTGGTTGTGGGTAGCTATCGTTTTGTGCAGGTACGAGGGACTTGAGTGTGGCCTCGTACTGGATTGATACCTTGGTTCTCAAAAACTGAGAGAAATACTTACGCTACTCTGCTGCATCATCCTCTCCTCTTTGGGGAAAACCAACGCAAGCTCAAGAGGTAGCAAGAAGAATTTCTGGCGCCGTTGCCGGGGAGTCTACGCAAAAAGTCAACATACCAAGTACCCATCACAATCCCTATCTCTCGCATTACATTAGTTGCCATTTGCCTCTCGTTTTCCTCTCCCCCACTTTAGCCTTGTCGTTTTGTTCACCTTATCTTTCTCCTTCTCCTTCTCCTCCTCCTTTCTTCATTTGCCTTTTTCTCACTTGCCTTTTGTTTGCTCGTGTGTTGGATTGCTTGTCTGTCGCGATGGCTCAACTGAAATTTGGTGATCTTCACCTTAAAAGGTTAGAGGAGATCGAAAACAACGTTAGGAAGTTTATGGTTTTGCAATTTGAGCATAATAAATTCTTTAGAAACGAGCTTAAGGAACAAAAAAGTTTTATGAGTTATATGAATAAAGAGCTTGATGATATGTTTAAAGAATTTGATGGTATAAGATCCCAAATTGCTCGTCTAGAAAAGATGACTGCTGAAATTTCAGATATGCAAGCCACCTTAGTCAATAAGATGGCCACTAAACCGAATTCCTATGAAAATCAAGATGAAGATCTAAAAGTTATTGATGTGTCCCCTATCAAACCTTTGTTTTGCAATATGAATCTTGATGAAACTGAATATGATCTTCCTTTACCTAGAAGGCGTTCCAAAAATTCGGAGTATTTAGATCTTTATGATGAAATTGATGAAAGTGGGATTGAAAGAAATAAAAATCTAGATGTTGCTAAACCCACTATATTGGATTTCAAGGAATTTAATTATGAAAGTTTCTCTTTAATTGATTGTATTTCCTTGTTGCAATCCGTGCTAAATTCTCCACATGCTTATAGTCAAAAGAAAGCCTTTACCGAACATATCGTTGATGCCTTGATGCAATCTTATGAAGAAAAGCTCGAGTTGAAAGTTTCTATCCCTAGAAAACTCTATGATGAGTTGGAACCAACTATTAAAATTAAAATTAAAGATCATGAGTTTTATGCTTTGTGTGATTTGGGTGCTAGTGTTTCCACTATCCCCAAAACTTTGTGTGATTTGCTAGATTTCCGCGATTTTGATGATTGCTCTTTAAACTTGCATCTTGCGGATTCCACTATTAAGAAACCTATGGGAAGAATTAATGATGTTCTCATTGTTGCAAATAGGAATTATGTGCCCGTAGATTTCATTGTTCTTGATATAGATTGCAATCCTTCTTGCCCTATTATTCTTGGTAGACCTTTCCTTAGAATGGTTGGTGCGATTATTGATATGAAGGAAGGGAATATTAGATTTCAATTTCCATTAAAAAAGGGCATGGAACACTTTCCTAGAAAGAAAATAAAATTTCCATATGAAACTATCATGAGAGCCACTTATGGATTGCCTACCAAAGATGGCAATACCTAGATCTATCCTCGCTTTTATGCCTAGCTAGGGGCGTTAAACGATAGCGCTTGTTGGGAGGCAACCCAATTTTATTTTTAGTTTTTTGTGTTTTTCTTATGTTAGAGAATAAATAACCCATCTACCTTCTGTTTGGATGTGGTTTTGTGTTTTAATTAGTGTTTGTGCCACCTATTGGATCTTCTTGGATGATAGTTATTTGATCTTGCTGTAATTTCCAGAAACTTTGCGTTCAGTGCCCGAATTATTAAAAATCATAAGAATGTGATAAAATACTGATTCCAATTGCTGCTGATCAATAAAGAAATTTTCTAGGTCGTCCAATTTTGGTAGATTTTTTTGAATTCCAGAAGGTTGCGTTAGTTACAGATTACTACAGACTGTTCTGTTTTTGACAAATTCTGTTTTTCGTGTGTTGTTTGCTTATTTTGATGAATCTATGGCTAGTAAAATAGTTTATAATCCATAGAGAAGTTTGAATACAGTAGGTTTAACACCAATATAAATAAAGAATGAGTTCATTACAGTACCTTGAAGTGGTCTTTTTTTCTTTCTCTAACGGAGCTCACGAGATTTCTATTGAGTTTTGCGTTGTGAAGTTTTCAAGTTTTGGGTGGATTCTTTTGATGGATTATGGAACAAGGAGTGGCAAGAGCCTAAGCTTGGCGATGCCCATGTCACCCCCAAGATAATCCAAGGACACTAAAAAGTCAAAGCTTGGGGATGCCCCGGAAGGCATCCCCTCTTTCGTCTACTTCCATCGGTAATTTACTTGGAGCTATATTTTTATTCATCAACATGATATGTGTTTTGCTTGGAGCTTCTTGTGTTATTTATGTCTTTGTTTTCTAGTGTGCCACAATCATCCTTGCTGTACACACCTTTTGAGAGAGCCATACATGAATTAGAATTTGATATAATACTCTATGTGCTTCACTTATATCTTTTGAGCTATGTAGTTTTGCTCTATGTGCTTCACTTATATCTTTTGAGCGTTATAATTTTGCTCTATGTGCTTCACTTAGATATTTAGAGCACGGTGGTGGATTTGTTTTAAAGAAACTATTGATCTCTCATGCTTCACTTAAATTATTTTGAGAGTCCTAATAGCATGGTAATTTGCTTAATAATAACATACTTGGTATTCAAGATTTGTGAAACTTTCTTTTGAGTGCATTGAACACTAAGAAAAGTTGGATGCTTGATAATTGTTTTGAGATATTGAGGTAGTAATATCAAAGTCATGCTAGTAGAGTAATTTTGAATTTGATAAGTGCTTGAGTTAAAGTTTGCAAGTCCCGTAGCATGCACGTATGGTAAACATTATGCAACAAATTTGAAACATGAGGTGTTATTTGATCGTCCTCCTAATGAGTGGCGGTCGGGGACGAGCGATGGTCTTTTCCTACTAATCTATCCCCCTAGGAGCATGCGTGTAATGCTTTGGTTTTTTATGGCTTGTAGATTTTTGCAATAAGTATATGAGTTCTTTATGACTAATGTTGAGTCCATGGATTATACGCACTCTCACCCTTCCATCATTGCTAGCCTTTACGGTACCGTGCATTGCCGTTTCTCACATTGAGAGTTGGTGAAAACTTCGCCGGTGCATCCAAACCCCGTGATATGATACGCTCTTTCACACATAAACCTCCTTATATCTTCCTCAAAACAGCCACCATACCTACCTATTATGGCATTTCCATAGCCATTCCGAGATATATTGCCATGCAACTTTCCACCATCCAGTTTATCATGACACATTCATCATTGTCATATTGCTAGCATGATCATGTAGTTGACATAGTATTTGTGGAAAAGCCACCATTCATAATTCTTTCATACTTGTCACTCTTGATTCATTGCATATCCCGGTACACCGCCGGAGGCATCCATATAGAGTCATACTTTGTTCTAGTATCGAGTTGTAATCATTGAGTTGTAAATAAATAGAAGTGTGATGATCATCATTCAATAGAGCATTGCCCCCCCCCCCCCAAAAAAAGAGAGAGGACAAAGAAAAAAAATGACCCAAAAAAAGAGAAAATAAATAAAAAGGGGCAATGCTACTATCCTTTTTTCCACACTTGTGCTTCAAAATCTTCATGATAGAGAGTCTCGTGTTTTGTCACTTTCATATACTAGTGGGAATTTTTCATTATAGAACTTGGCTTGTATATTCCAACAATGGGCATCCTCAAGTGCCCTAGGTCTTCGTGAGCAAGCAAGTTGGATGCACACCCACTTAGTTTCTTTTATTGAGCTTTCATACATTTGTAGCTCTAGTGCATCCGTTGCATGGCAATCCCTACTCCTTGCATTAACATCAATCGATGGGCATCTCCATAGCCCATTGATTAGCCTCATTGATGTGAGACTTTCTCCTTTTTGTCTTCTCCACATAACCCCAATCATTATATTCTATTCCACCCATAGTGCTATATCCATGGCTCACGCTCATGTATTGCGTGAAAGTTTATGAGTTAGAAATTATTAAGGTATGAAACAATTGCTTGGCTTGTCATCGGGGTTGTGCATGATGAGAGCATTCTTGTGTGACGAAAATGGAGCATGACTAAACTATATGATTTGTAGGGATGAACTTTCTTTGGCCATGTTACTTTGAGAAAACATAATTGCTTTGTTGGTTTGCTTGAAGTATTATTATTCTCTATGTCAATATGAACTTTTGTCTTGAATCTTTCTAATCTGAATATTCATACCACAATTAAGAAGATTTGCATTGAAATTATGCCAAGTAGCACTCTGCATCAAAAATTCTCTTTTTATCACTTACCTACTCGAGGACGAGCAGGAATTAAGCTTGGGGATGCCTGATACGTCTCCAACGTATCTATAATTTTTGATTGCTCCATGCTATATTATCTATTGTTTTGGACTATATTGGGCTTTATTTTCCACTTTTATATTATTTTTGGGACTAACCTATTAACCGGAGGCCCAGCCCAAAATTGTTGTTTTTTTGCCTATTTCAGTGTTTCGAAGAAACGGAATATCAAACGGAGTCCAAACGGAATGAAACCTTCGGGAACGTGATTTTCTCACCGAATATGACCCAGGAGACTTGGACCCTACGCCAAGGAAGCTTTGAGGTGGGAACGAGGTAGGGGGGCATGCCCCCACCCTCATGGGCCCACCGAAGCTCCACCGACGTACTTCTTCCTCATATATATACCTACATACCCCAAACGAACAGATACGTAGCCAAAAACCTAATTCCACCACCGCAACTTTCTGTATCCACGAGATCCCATCTTGGGGCCTATTCCGGAGCTCTGCCGGAGAGGGCCGTCATCACAGAGGGCTTCTACATCATCATAGCCTCTCCGATGAAGTGTGAGTAGTTTACCTCAGACCTTCGGGTCGATAGTTGGTAGCTAGATGGCTTCTTCTCTCTTTTGGGATCTCAATACAAAGTTCTCCCCCTCTCTCGTGGAGATCTATTCGATGTAATCTTCTTCTTTTTGCGGTGTGTTTGTTGAGACCGATGAATTGTGGGTTTATGATCAAGTCTATCTATGAATAATATTTGAATCTTATCTGAATTATTTTATGTATGATTGGTTATCTTTGCAAGTCTCTTCGAATTATCAGTTTGGTTTGGCCTACTAGATTGGTTTTTCTTGCCATGGGAGAAGTGCTTAGCTTTGGGTTTGATCTTGCGGTGTCCTTTCCCAGTGACAAAAGGGGCAGCAAGGCACGTATTGTATCGTTGCCATCGAGGATAACAAGATGGGGTTTATTTCATATTGCATGAATATATCTCTCTACATCATGTCATCTTGCTTAAAGTGTTACTTTGTTTTTAACTTAATACTCTAGATGCATGCTGGATAGCGGTCGATGAGTGGAGTAATAGTAGTAGATGCAGAATTGTTTCGGTCTACTTGTCACGGACGTGATGCCTATATACATGATCATGCCTAGATATTCTCATAACTATGCTCAATTCTGTCAATTGCTCAACAGTAATTTGTTCACCCACCATAGAATACTTATGCTCTTGAGAGAAGCCACTAGTGAAACCTATGGCCCCCGGGTCTATTCTCATCATATCAATCTCCATCACTTTAGTCTTGCTTTGATTTTTTACTTTGCCTTTTACTTTTCACTTTGCATCTCTATACCAAAAATACTATCTATCAGATCTCACTCTCGTAGGTGACCATGAAGGGATTGACAACCCCTAATCGCGTTGGTTGCGAGTAGCTATCATTTTGTGCAGGTACGAGGGACATGAGCGTGGCCTCCTACTAGATTGATACCATGGTTCTCAAAAACTGAGGGAAATACTTACGCTACTCTGCTACATCATCCTCTCCTCTTCGGGGAAAACCAACGCAAGCTCAAGAGGTAGCACTTACCTGAGTGATTGGGCGAGGACTGGGTGTCCTTAGCTCAAGGGGAATAAGGTGAAGACATGGTCTTATGAGTTGAATCTCAACCTTCCTAACCAGACGTACAGTTGTCACAGCAACTGGAACTGGTCCAACAAATCATTGTCTTCAATGAGCCATTGGTTCCATCCTTCCCATCTCTTTACTTTAAGATTGCTCCTTGTGAAGTCATTGCATGTCTGCATTATCTATTTTTCCTCATTGTGTGACTGCTGTTCTGATTGGCTTCATACTATCTTCCATCCTGATCTATACTGCCTAGCTGCTATTAGTCTTTGTGCTTTCATCTCATTGAATACTTGACTATGGCTTGCTTAGTGTAGTCTACCTTCCACTGCATGGTAATAGCTTTGTTTCTATCGTTTGTCTTCGAAACTTCCATGTTTTGAAGACTTTCATAAAAATCGCCTATTCTCCCACCCTCTAGTCGATAGCAAGCACTTTCATCACCGCTTTTGCCTTGGCGAGACTTAGAGCGGCGCCGCTGACATCAGCGCTTGGGTTGCTTCTTGGAGGGGTCATCCTCCACTGTCCTGTCGCCATTGCCTTCTTTGGGTGTGTCCACCATATATATGTCATATGAAGAGGTGGCTGTCCACTGCCCTTGTTCGGCTCCTGCATCGTCGTCCATACTGTCGATGTCTTCAGAGTCAAAGTCGAGCATGTTGGTCAAATCGTCGGCAGTCGCTACTAAGTGGGTGGTGGGTGGGCGGCGAATTTCTTCGTCATCCGCATCCCAATCCTGCCGGACATAGTTCGGCCAGGACTCTCCTGACAAGGAGAGAGACCTTAATGAGTTCAGTATGTCGCTGAAGGGCGAGTGCTGAAGGATATCTGCGGAGGTAAACTCCATGATCGGCGCCCAGTCGGATTCGATAGGCACGGGCGCAGGCGGTTCGGAGTCCGTGGCCGGGGAAGGATCCGGCAGCTTGGCATCATGGCTCTCATGAAGGGTAAGGTCGATACTCGGCTCGATCGCCGCTGAGGATACGGCCTCCGTGGCGGGGTCTATCCACCCGTCCATGGATGGCGCAACTGGTTCCGAATTGAGGGTCGGAGCGGTTGTCAGTGCGATCTCCTGAACACTGTCCGATGGTAGAGCTAAATCATGCTCATCGTGACCGTGTGGCGCACTAGGCAGGGGCTCGAATCCGTCGAAGATCAAGTGTCCATGGATATCGGCCATGTAGTTTAAGCTTCCAAACCTGACCTGGTGGCCAGGGGCATAACTCTCGATCTGCTCCAGATGGCCAAGCGAGTTGGCCCGCAGTGCGGAGCCAGGGAATACAAAGATCTGCCCGGGGAGAAAAGTCTCACCCTGGACTGCATCGCTATCGATGATTGAAGGAGCCATCAAGCCTAATGATGACGACACAGAGGAACTCTCAATGAAAGCACCAATGTTGGTGTCAAAACCGACGGATCTCGGGTAGGGGGTCCCGAACTATGCGTCTAATGTGGATGGTAACAGGAGGCAGGGGACATGATGTTTTACCCAGGTTCAGGCCCTCTTGATGCAGGTAAAACCCTACGTCCCTCTTGATTATTCTTGATAATATGAGTAGTACTAGAGTAGATCTACCACGAGATTGGGGAGGCTAAACCCTAGAAGCTAGCCTATGGTATGATTGTATCTTGTCCTACGGTCTAAAACCCTCCGGTTTATATAGACACCGGAGGGGGCTAGGGTTACACAAGGTTGGTTACAAAGGAGGAGATATACATATCCGAATTTCCTATCTTGCCTTCCACGCCAAGTAGAGTCCCATCCGGACACGGGACGAAGTCTTCAATCTTGTATCTTCATAGTCCAACAGTCTGACCAAAGGATATAATCCGGCTGTCTGGATACCCCCTAATCTAGGACTCCCTCATGTGGCATGAACGTTCAGATCCATAAGATTCAAGGCAAAAGTTTAATATTGACATAAAAATAATAATACTTCAGGCATACTGATAAAGCAATCATGTCTCCTCAAAATAACATGGCAAAGCAAGCTATCCGTACAAAATCATATAGTCTGGCTATGCTCCATCTTCACCACACAAAGTATTTAAATCATGCACAACCCCGATGACAAGCCAAGCAACTGTTTCATACTTTTGATGTTCTCAAACTTTTTCAATCTTCACGCAATATATGAGCCTAAGCCATGGATATAGCACTATGGTGGAATAGAATGGTGGTTGTGGAGAAGACTGATGACCCACAAGTATAGGGGATCTATCGTAGTCCTTTCGATAAGTAAGAGTGTCGAACCCAACGAGGAGCAGAAGGAAATGATAAGCGGTTTTCAACAAGGTATTCTCTGCTCACACTGAAATTATAGGTAATAGATAGTTTTGTGATAAGATAATTCGTAACGAGCAACAAGTAACAAAAGTAAATAAAGTGCAACAAGATGGCCCAATCCTTTTTGTAGCAAAGGATAAGCCTGGACAAACTCTTATATAAGGAAAAGCGCTCCCGAGGACACATGGGAATTATCGTCAAGCTAGTTTTCATCATGTTCATATGATTCACGTTCGGTACTTTGATAATTTGATATGTGGGTGGACCGGTGCTTGGGTGCTACCCTTACTTGGACAAACATCCCACTTATGATTAACCTCTATTGCAAGCATCCGCAACTACAACAAAAGTATTAAGGTAAACCTAACCATAGCATGAAACATATGGATCCGAATCAGCCCCTTACGAAGCAACGCATAAACTAGGGTTTAAGCTTCTGTCAGTCTAGCAACCCATCATCTACTTATTACTTCCCAATGCCTTCCTCTAGGCCCAAATAATGGTGAAGTGTCATGTAGTCGACGTTCACATAACACCACTAGAGGAGAGACAACATACATCTCATCAAAATATCGAACGAATACCAAATTCACATGATTACTAATAGCAAGACTTCTCCCATGTCCTCGGGAACAAATGTAACTACTCACAAAGCATATTCATGTTCATAATCAGAGGGGTATTAATATGCATATAGGATCTAAACATATGATCTTCCACCAAGTAAACCAACTAGCATCAACTACAAGGAGTAATCAACACTACTAGCAACCCACAGGTACCAATCCCAGACTTAGAGAAAAGAATTGGATACACGAGATGAACTAGGGTTTGAGAGGAGATGGTGCCGGTGAAGATGTTGATGGAGATTGACCCCCTCCGGATGAGAGGATCGTTGGTGATGATGATGGCGATGATTTCCCCCTCCCGGAGGGAAGTTTCCCCGGCAGAACAGCTCCGCTGGAGCCCTAGATTGGTTCCGCCAAGGTTCCGCCTCGTGGCGGCGGAGTCTCGTCCCGAAAGCTTGCTTATGATTTTTTTTCCTCAACGAAAGACTCCATATAGCAGAAGATGGGCATCGGAGGGCCACCAGGGGGCCCACGAGGCAGGGGTAGGGCGCGCCCCCCACCTTCATGGCTGGTGAGTGGCCCCCCTCTAGTACTTCTTGCACTCAGTATTTTTCAAATATTCTGAAAATAACTTCCGTGAAGTTTCAGGACTTTTGGAGCTGTGCAGAATAGGTCTCTAATATTTGCTCCTCTTCTAGCCCAGAATCCCAGCTACCGGCATTCTCCCTCTTTGTGTAAACCTTGTAAAATAAGAGAGAATAGGCATAAGTATTGTGACATAATGTGTAATAACAGCCCATAATGCAATAAATATCGATATAGAAGCATGATGCAAAATGGACGTATAAAAGACAAAAAGGAGAAGATAGTCTCACATCAACTAGGCGTATCAACGGGATATGGAGATGCCCATCAATAGATATCAATGTGAGTGAGTAGGGATTGCCATGCAACGGATGCACTAGAGCTATAAGTGCATGAAAGCTCAAAAAGAAACTAAGTGGGTGTGCATCCAACTCGCTTGCTCACGAAGACCTAGGGCATTTTCAGGAAGCCCATCATTGGAATATACAAGCCAAGTTCTATAATGAAAAATTCCCACTAGTATATGAAAGTGACAACATAGGAGACTCTCTATCATGAAGATCACGGTGCTACTTTGAAGCACAAGTGTGGTAAAAGGATAGAAACATTGTCCCTTCTCTCTTTTTCTCTCATTTTTGGGCCTTTTTTATGGCCTTTCTCTTTTCTTTTTTTTCGTCCGGAGTCTCATCCCGACTTGTGGGGGAATCATAGTCTCCATCATCCTTTCCTCACTTAGGACAATGCTCTAATAATGATAATCATCACACTTTCATTTACTTACAACTCACAAATTACAACCCGATACTTAGAACAAAATATGACTCTATATGAATGCTTCCGGCGGTGTACCGGGATGTGCAATGACTCATGAGTGACATGTATGAAAGAATTATGAACGGTGGCTTTTCCACAAATACGATGTCAACTACATGATCATGCAAAGCAATATGACAATGATGAAGCGTGTCATAATAACAGAACGGTGGAGAGTTGCATGGCAATATATCTTGGAATGGCTATGGAAATGCCATAATAGGTAGGTATGGTGGCTGTTTTAAGGAAGGTATATGGTGGGTTTATGGTACCGGCGAAAGTTGCATGGTACTAGAGAGGCTAGCAATGGTGGAAGGGTGAGAGTGCGTATAATCCATGGACTCAACATTAGTCATAAAGAACTCACATACTTATTGCAAAAATCTATTAGTTATCGAAGCAAAGTATTACACGCATGCTCCTAGCTGGATAGATTGGTAGGAAAAGACCATCGCTCGTCCCCGACCGCCACTCATAAGGAAGACAATCAATAAATAAATCATGCTCCTACTTCGTCACATAATGGTTCACCATACGTGCATGCTACGGGAATCACAAACTTCAACACAAGTATTTCTCAAATTCACAACTACTCAACTAGCTTGGCTCTAATATCACCATCTCCATATCTCAAAACAATCATCAAGTATCAAACTTCTCTTAGTATTGAATGCACTTATATGAAAGTTTTTATTATTGCCATGTTGTTCTAAAGGACGCTCAAAATAATATAAGTGAAGCATGAGAGTTCATCTATTTCTTCAAAATAAAACCACCGCCGTTCTCTAAAAAGATATAAGTGAAGCACTAGAGCAAAAGACAAACTACTCCAAAAGATATAAGTGAAGATCAATGAGTAGTCGAATAATTATGCAACTATGTGAAGACTCTCTGACATTTAATAATTTCAGATCTTGGTATTTTATTCAAACAGCAAACAAAACAAAAGAAAATAAAATGACGCTCCAAGCAAAACACATATCATGTCGTGAATAAAAATATAGCTCCAAGTAAAGTTACCGATGAACGAAGACGAAAGAGGGGATGCCTTCCGGGGCATCCCCATGCTTAGGCTCTTGGTTGTCCTTGAATATTACCTTGGGGTGCCTTGGGCATCCCCAAGCTTAGGCTCTTGCCACTCCTTATTCCATTGTCCATCAAATCTTTACCCAAAACTTGAAAACTTCACAACACAAAACTTAACAGAAAACTCGTAAGCTCTGTTAGCGAAAGAAAACAAAACACCACTTCAAGGTACTGTAATGAACTCATTCTTTATTTATATTGGTGTTAAACCTACTGTATTCCAACTTCTCTATGGTTTATAAACTCTTTTACTAGCCATAGATTCATCAAAATAAGCAAACAACACATGAAAAACAGAATCTGTCAAAAACAGAACAGTCTGAAGTAATCTATAACTAACGCAGACTTCTGGAACCCAAAAATCCTGAGAAATTAGGAAGTCCTAGGAAATTTTTTTATTAATCTACTTCAAGTGGAATTTGTATTTTATCGCTCTTTGGTTAAAAATGAAAATTATTCTCGTGAGTGCATACTTTCAGTTTTTTTACAGCAAGATCAAATAACTATCACCCAAGAAGGTCCTAAAGGCTTTACTTGGCACAAACACTAATTAAAACATAAAAAACACAATCATAACAGAGGCTAGATAATTGCTAAATAGGAGAAAAAATCAAGGAACAAAAATAAAGTTGGATTGCCTCCCAACAAGCGCTAACGTTTAATGCCCCTAGCTAGGCATGATGATTTCAATGATGCTCACATAAAGATAGGAATTGAAACATAAAGAGAGCATGATGAAGAATATGACTAGCACATTTAATTCTAACCCACTTCCTATGCATAGGGATTTTGTGAGTAAACAACTTATGGGAACAAGAATCAACTTACATAAGAAGGTAAAACAAGCATGACTTCAAGATTTGCAACACATAGAGAGGAAATTTGATATTATGGCAACTCCTACAAGCATATATTCCTCCCTCATAATAATATTCAGTAGCATCATGAATGAATTCAACAATATAACTATCACATAAAGCATTCTTTTCATGATCTACAAGCATAGAAAATTTACTACTCTCCACATAGGCAAATTTCTTCTCATGAATAATAGTGGGAGCAAACTCAACAAAATAATTACCATGTGAGGCATAATCCAATTGAAAACTAAGATCATGATGAAAAATTTCATGGTTATCATTATTATTTAAAGCATACATGTCATCATAATAATCATCATAGATAGCAACTTTGTTCTCATAATCAATTGGAACCTCTTCCGAAATAGTGGATTCATCACTAAATAAAGTCATGACCTCTCCAAATCTACTTTCATCAATATAATTGTCATAAATAGGAGGCATGCTTTCATCATAATAAATTTGCTCATAAAAACTTGGGGGACAAAAAATACCATCTTCATCAAACATAGCATCCCAAGCTTGTGGCTTTGCATATCATTAGCATCATGGATATTCAAGGAATTCATACTAACAACGTTGCAATCATTCTCATCATACAAAGATTTAGTGCCAAACATTTTAGAGACTTCTTCTTCTAGCACTTGATCACAATTTTCCTTTCCATCATTCTCACGAAAGATATTAAAAAGATGAAGCGTATGAGGCAAACTCAATTCCATTTTTTTGTAATTTTATTTTATAAACTAAACTAGTGGTAAAACAAGAAACAAAAAGATTCGATTGCAAGATCTAAAGATATACCTTCAAGCGCTAACCTACCCAGCAATGGCGCCAGAAAAGAGCTTGATGTCTACTACACAACCTTCTTCTTGTAGACGTTGTTGGGCCTCCAAGTGTAGAGGTTTGTACGACAGTAGCAAATTTACCTCAAGTGGATGACCTAAGGTTTATCAATCCGTGGGAGGCGTAGGATGAAGATGGTCTCTCTCAAACAACACTGCAACCAAATAACAAAGAGTCTCTTGTGTCCCCAACACACCCAATACAATGGTAAATTGTATAGGTGCACTAGTTCGGCGAAGAGATGGTGATACAAGTGCAATATGAATGGTAGATATAGGTTTTTGTGATCTGAAAATATAAAAATAGAAAGGTAACTAATGATAAAAGTGAGCACAAACAATATTGCAATGCGTTGAAACAATTTTCACTAGTGCAAGTTCCCTCAACAATAATAACATAACTGGATCATATAACTATCCCTCAACATGCAACAAAGAGTCACTCCGAAGTCACTAATAGTGGAGAACAAATGACGAGATTATGGTAGGGTACGAAACCACCTCAAATTTATCCTTTCTGATCGATCTATTCAAGAGTCCATAGTAAAATAACATGAAGCTATTCTTTCCATTCGATCTATCATAGAGTTCGTACTAGAATAACACCTTAAGACACAAATCAATCAAAACCCTAATGTCACCTCAAGTATCCGTGGGTATGACTATATGATATGCATCACACAACCTCAGATTCATGTTCAACCAACACAAAGAACTTCAAAGAGTGCCCCAAAGTTTCTACCGGAGAGTCAAGACGAAAACGTGTGCCAACCCCTATGCATAAGTTCACGGAACTCGCAAGTTGATCACCAAAACATACATCAAGTGGATCACGTGATATCCCATGGTCACCACAGATAAGCACATGCAAGACATACATCAAGTGTTCTCAAATCCTTAAAGACTCAATCCGATAAGATTACTTCAAAGGGAAAACTCAATTCATCACAAGAGAGTAGAGGGGGAGAAACATCATAAGATCCAACTATAATAGCAAAGCTCGCGATACATCAAGATCGTACCACCTCAAGAGCACGAGAGAGAGAGAGATCAAACACATAGCTACTGGTACATACCCTTAGCCCCGAGGGTGAACTACTCCCTCCTCATCATGGAGAGCGCCGGGATGGTGAAGATGGCCACCGGAGAGGGATTCCCCCCCTCCGGCAGGGTGCCAGAACGGGTCTAGATTGGTATTCGGTGGCTACGGAGGCTTCTGGCGGCGGAACTCCCGATCTATTCTGCTGTTTGGTGTTTTGGGGGTATATGGATATATATATAGGAGGAAGAAGTACGTCGGTGGAGCCATGAGGGGCCCACGAGGGTGGAGGGTGAGCCCAGGGGGTGGGTGCGCCCCCTGCCTCGTGGCTGCCTCGTTGCTTGCCTGACATATACTCCAAGTCTCCTGGATTGCTTCCATTGAGAAAATCAAGTTCCCGAAGGTTTCATTCTGTTTGGACTCCATTTGATATTCCTTTTCATTGAAACCCTAAAATAGGCAAGAAAAAATCAATCTGGGTTGGGCCTCCGGTTAATAGGTTAGTCCCAAAAATAATATAAAAGTGTAAAAATAAGCCCAATAACATCCAAAATAGATAATATAATAGCATGGAACAATCAAAAATTATAGATACGTTGGAGACATATCAGCATCCCCAAGCTTAATTCCTGCTCGTCCTCGAGTAGGTAAATGATAAAAACAGAATTTCTGATGTGGAATGCTACCTAACATATTTCTCTAAGTAATTCTCTTTATTGTGGCATGAATGTTCAGATCCATAAGATTCAAGACAAAATTTTAATATTGACTTAAAAATAATAATACTTCAAGCATACTAATAAAGCAATAATGTCTCCTCAAAATAACATGGCCAAAGCAAGCTATCCCTACAAAATCATATAGTCTGGCTATGCTCCATCTTCACCACACAAAGTATTTAAATCATGCACAACCCCGATGACAAGCCAATCAATTGTTTCATACTTTTGATGTTCTCAAACTTTTTCAATCTTCACGCAATATATGAGCGTGAGCCATGGATATAGCACTATGGTGGAATAGAATGGTAGTTGTGGAGAAGACAAAAAGGAGAAGATAGTCTCACATCAACTAGGCGCATCAACGGGCTATGGAGATGCCCATCAATAGATATCAATGTGAGTGAGTAGGGATTGCCATGCAACAGATGCACTAGAGCTATAAGTGTATGAAAGCTCAAAAAGAAACTAAGCGGGTGTGCATACAACTCGCTTGCTCACGAAGACCTAGGGAATTTTGAGGAAGCCCATCATTGGAATATACAAGCCAAGTTCTATAATGAAAAATTCCCACTAGTATATGAAAGTGACAACATAGGAGACTCTCTATCATGAAGATCACGGTGCTACTTTGAAGCACAAGTGTGGTAAAAGGATAGTAACATTGTCCCTTCTCTCTTTTTCTCTCATTTTTTGGGCCTTCTTTTTTTATGGCCTTTCTCTTTCTTTTTCTTTTTTTCGCCCAGAGTCTCATCCCGACTTGTGGGAGAATCATAGTCTCCATCATCCTTTCCTCACACTTTTATCAGGGCCCACGAGGCTCTGCCGACCCTAATCTCAACACTATAAATTCATATTTCCCGGGGAAAAAATAATAGAAGAAGTTTCATTGCGTTTCACGATACGGAGCCGTCATTACCTCCTGTTCTTCATTGGGAGGCCAGGTCTGGAGTCCGTTTAGGGCTCCGAAGAGGGGGATTCGCCTCCATCATCATCACCAACCCTTCTTCATCACCAATTTCATGATGCTCACCGACGGGTGTGAGTAGTTCCTTTGCAGGCTTGCTGGACGGTGATGTGTTGGATGAGATTTATCATGTAATCGAGTTAGTTTTGTTAGGGCTTGATCCTTACACTACAAAAAAATACACTTTCGTGATGATACGTGTTTGTTATAGTAGGTTGCTTTTTTGTCATGCATGTACATCCATGACAAATTTATGACAGAATCAAGATAGTCATACCTGTGTTGTCGTAGAAGTGTTCCATGCCATTACCAAAATTATCATCACGGAAGTGTCCACTTCCATGATGATAAATCACGCGTCACAGAAGTGCTTTCGTCAAGGGTGACCGACACGTGGCATCCACCATAACGGAACGCCGTTAAGCTATCGGGTCAGGTTTTGGATCCGATAACCCGTTAACAGCCCCGACCAATGGGGATTTTCCATGTGTAAAATCATCATTAGCTGGAGGAAACACGTGTCGGCTCATCATTGGGACAGATGTCAACCACTCATTGGACGGAAGGCGCCTATGATACGTTGACACGTGGCACGGCCCAACAGAGGCCCATTCATGTGAAAAGGCCGGCCCGTTTGACTTGGTCAAAAGCTGGCAGGCCGGCCCATGGAAAGCAT
Source organism: Triticum aestivum (assembly GCF_018294505.1). NCBI lineage: Eukaryota > Viridiplantae > Streptophyta > Magnoliopsida > Poales > Poaceae > Triticum > Triticum aestivum. The sequence continues at coordinate 627,868,614 of NC_057800.1, forward strand.
GTTAACGGCATGTTCGCGTATAGCCCATTTACAGCCCGCTAACCCAAGGCCCGTTACGCCCTATCCGAATTAGGCCCAGTAGCGTCATCTGGGCCATCCAATATGATTCCAGCCCGTTTTCACTTCTATCCCATGTATGGCCCATGACGTCTTTCGGCCCATATGAGGCCCTATGTAACTCTTGGCCTACTAACGGCCTGTGGTGAAACTGGCCCGTAATGAACAGTGTATCACTTTACAACCATTAATGGCCCGTGGTGAAACTGGCCCGTAATGAACAGTGTATCACTTTATACCCATTAACGACCCGTTATTCCGTTGGGTCGTTTCCAGCCCATGTTATCTTTCGGCCTTCTCAGAGCCCATTTATTCTTGGGCTCATTTCCAGCATTCGTTTACTTACGGCCCGTTACTGTCATTTTTTGCTTGTGGGCCAAATTCAGCCCGCGGTTACAGTCGGCCCATTTGTGGTTCGTTAATACGTTGGGCCATTTTCATAGCGTCATCAAATACGGCCTATTAACGATGGCCCGTTATGGTCGGCCCATGAACGGACGATTCCAACTCTAGCCCATTTACGGCCATAATGCGGCCTGTTATTGGCCCATGTTTGGCCATCGATCATACTGCCCGTATAAGGCCCATTGATGATACGGCCCGTCGAAGGCCCATTGTTTCTGTGGCCCGTAGAAGGCCCACTGTTTCTACAGCCCGTAGGAGGCCCAGTGTCACTACAATAAATATTAGCCCATGGTTATTGTGGCCTAGTTTTAAAAATAGGTTATTGCAGCCACTAGCAAACCGCGGAAAAAGAACTGCAATGACTAGAAGCAAACAAATAAACAAGACAACAAGGAAATAGATAAGCAAGCAACTTACGCTAGGCTATCACGGCTATCACACATATTACATCCACTGGGCATCAAAGTTCGCCACCAGTGCAAATAAACGCGCCGACAAAAGAATATACAAAATTGAGAGCACTTCAGAAGGCACTAGGCCTGGCCAGGCCGGCCCCCCGCCCCCAAACAGCTGAAGAAGCTGAGTAGACCTCAGTTGTGTCAATGATAGATGCATCAACACTAGATTTAAGGCATGATGGTGCGCATGGCAGTCCTCTGACATCTTCATTGCATCTTTGACTTCAAGTCGGAGTTGAGCTGAAGCAAGCCTTTCCGCTTTAAGTCGAGATAGAAGAAGTCGAACTGATTGAGGCAGCGACTGCACAGAGGTTGTCTCACACCTGCTGGTGAGTAGCTTCAACTCACTGTCTTCATCAAGACAGGACCTTGGGGTCATCTCGCTGTCCTCAAGATGGTTTGGCTCACTATCTTCCCTAAAGTTCTGCCTGGTGTAAGAGATACGAGTCTGAAAGAGAAACAAGGAGACACGTAACAGGTTTCACAATTATATAAGCAAATAAATGGATCTGTTCTGCATAAGGAACATGTTTTTACAACTACAATTTGAAACTGGTAGTTGTTGCAAACATCCAATCAGATGTAAACAGCAAAGCAAACAACAGTGGAGGAAATGATGCCTATCCAAATCTATACTAGAACAAAGTTTGAAGGCTTGAGAAGGATGAACTTACATTACATATTAACACAGGCTGGACAAAGCCCTTCTCCATGTTGATGGAAGGATAATTCAATAAATTCCCCAAAGAAATTTCTTTATAAGCGTTGCCATTATTCTACATTTTGCAAAGAGTAAATATAGATCAAATAATATTGGAAGAAACAGAGGATAATGAAGCTCAGGTGCAGACTGATGATACATAATCAAATAGCAATTAATTAAGTATAGCGTTACAAGGCAAAAGGGAGAGAGGTAATGACAAGAGCAATGTAGAGCCCATTATTTTTTTGAGATCGCATGATCCTTTGAGCAAGGAGATTCATCTGAAATTAGTTTTCATACAAGAGAGAAGGTAAGGCACAAGTAGAAATTTAGGAGTTCAAATTTTGAATTGATATCATAGACAGTACCTGACGCTGGGCTCCCAACAGTTCTAATAGGGGTTTGGCCACTGGAGTAGGGGTAAAGTGTGGTATAGTTGGGCCTGTGTTTTCTGTGGCTGTTGATCTATCTGATTTAACAGGTATCACTACCTTTTCCAAATACCTAGTTTGTACTCCTTGACGACCTGCACTCACCCTCTTCCTTTTGGACACCTATTACGAAAGAACAACATTTGACTGGAAAAACATAGTGCGATGACACATGGAATAGGTACAGAAAATGGATAGGTATGGCATATACTCATATATGATGCTTAAACTAAGAAGATGGTGTAACAAAGAAGAAGTAATGCAAGAGGTCAGAAGCAAAATATGTGCGACCAATACAACTTTGCAAAGTTAGAGCAAGCACCTTGATTGGTGAATAAGATAGGCCATCCTCCACCATGCGAAGTTTGTTAGGCAGTGGATCATTCCGCAATATTCCTCTCGTGCGCCCATTCTCATATTCATTTCGATAATGTTCAATATCTGACATGCATGAAAACATAAAAACAAGTGAGATTTTCTTTGTAATGCAGAAGTGATTCTAATCCAATACTGCCTCCCTGTAAACCCCTTTGTGCAATCTCTGCAATTCTTTTAAAAGATGCCATGCATGCTGTAATTTGTTGTGTGCATTAATATAATGTGGCCTACTACTCAAAATATGAGAGCTCCAGAAGTGATGACACTTCGCAGATGATAGCTTCAACATATAGTAAAGAAGAACAAGTCGACCTGACCTGACAGATTCAAAATATACTAAGGGAGAAGAACTCGACCTGACCAGTCGACCGCAAGAGAAGAGTATCATCTTAAAGAAGAGCAGAACAGCAAGCGTATTGAAGATATTACAAGTCTTTTAATACAATGTCGGTTGGCCACCCATGATGAACCAGAGCGCACAGAGAAATACTATTCTTTCCAGTCTCTCCATATGTGGCTCACATGCATTTCGAAACTAAAGTAGGAACATTTAGCTACCAATTAAACATCTCTTAGTTTTACTAATATCAGCAATAATATCATATATGAATTTGTACAACTAAGCTTGTTTAGCTCGATGGGTGGAGCAGTGCTATTACGACACGAACCACGTAGGCTGATTGTGGTCATCATAAAATGGGGAAAACATAAGCATGATGAGTACAGTGTTGACCGTGGCAGTGGGATGGCAGATCTGAAGCTGCAAACCACGCAAAGGGTAGTTAGCAACCGATGTTTGCTTTGAAATAACAACTAAGATTTGGTATGGACAAGAAAGTATGGTCAACAAGTGACAAAGAAATGCAATTATGCTGTCTCTCTATATGTCGCGACATGCATTTGGAAACTCAAGTGGGACCTTTAGCTAACCAATTAAATGTGTGGGTTAACTAATATCAGTATCATATCACAATCATATTTGAACAACTAAGCTTTCGAATTCTGAGTGTTGTGTTGTTTATCTTGAAGGGTGGAGTAATGCTAGTACGACAGAAAGCACCTACGCAGATCATAGTAGAGTAGGTAAAAGGGGAAAACCCTAAGCATCAAGAGAAAAATCAGGAAAGTGGAACTAGCTGGACCAGTGGGTGGCGCACATGCTTTTCGAAACGAATATAGGAGCATTAGGTGACCAATTAAACGTTCTCTGTTTTAGTGATATGAGCATCATATCAGATTCGTATTTCAACACGTAAGCTTTGGGTTGAGGTCTTGAGGAGCAGTGCTAGCACGACACGAAGCACCTACGATGATGGTAGTAAATATAAAGGGGGGAAACCATAAGCTTTACGAGTATAGTGCCCGTGCCATGGCGGATCTGAAGGTGCAAACCGGACAAAGCTACTTCACAACCAATGTTTTCTTTCAGCTAGCCACTACGATTTGGTACGGACAAGAAAAGTACAGTAAACAAATTACGATCTATTTTCCGGGTGAGATCAATAACTTAAGCACATATGGAAGAGTACCACCTCTCTTGCGACGCCGTGTAGGCCTATGCTGATACGTTGAGGGTGCTGCGGGTGCGATGGCTATCGGCGGCGGGGAAGAAGACTTTAGACGGCAGACGGCCGGGTCCGGGGATATATCCTGTTGCCGTGGACGAGGCGGTCGTAGGAGCGGCAACGACAAGGTGGAAAACGGCGCCGATGAAGCGAGAGGAGGCGATGAAAGGATGATGGTCCAACACCGTGTATGAGAGACGTCCATCTCTTGCAGTGGACAACGGGGTAGGGGTAGCGGCTCCGGCAAGGTGGAGGATGGGGTGGCGGACGGAGGAGGCTAGCCGCAGTGCGGAGGTTGTCGTGCCGCCGACGGTGTATGAATGGGGAAATGGAGGGGAGGAGGTGTTGGGGAACATAGCAGAAAACAAAAAATTTCCTACGGTTTCACCAAGATCCATCTAGGAGTTCATCTAGCAACGAATGAATGGATTGCATCTACATACCTTTGTAGATCACGCGCAGAAGCGTTCAAAGAACGGGGATGAGGAAGGTGTACTCGACGTGATTCAAATCACCGAAGATCCTAGCACCGAACGGACGGCACCTCCGCGTTCAACACACGTACGGTCAGCGTAACATCTCCCTCTTCTTGATCCAGCAAGGGGGAAGGAGAGGTTGAGGGAGATGGCTCCAGCAGCAGCACGACGGCGTGGTGGTGATGGAGCTGCACTACTCCGGCAAGGCGTCGCTAAGCACTATGGAGGAGGAGGAGGTGTTGGAGAGGGAGAGGGAGGCACCAAAGGAAAAGGTAAGAAGTCCTCCATCTCCCCCACTATATATAGGAGGGCCAAGGGGGGGGGGGGCGCCGGCCCTAGGAGATCTAATCTCCTAGGGGGGTGCGGCCAAGGGGAGGAATCCCTCCTCCCCAAGGCACCAAGGAGGTGCCTTCCCCTCCTAGGACTCTTCCCTCCTTGAAACCCTAGGCGCATGGGCCTCTTGGGGCTGGTGCCCTTGGCCCATGTAGGCCAAGGCGCACCCCCTACAGCCCATGTGGCCCCACCCGGTGGACCCCCGGGACCCTTCCGGTGGTCCCGGTACAATACCGGTGACCCCGAAACTTGTCCCGATGCCCGAAATAGCACTTCCTATATATAATTCTTTACCTCCGGACAATTCCGAAACTCCTCGTGACGTCCGGGATCTCATTCGGGACTCCGAACAACATTCGGGTTACTGCATATACATATCCCTACAACCCTAGCGTCACCGAACCTTAAGTGTGTAGACCCTACCGGTTCGGGAGACATGTAGACATGACCGAGACGACTCTCCGGTCAATAACCAATAGCGGGATCTGGATACCCATGTTGGCTCCCACATGCTCCTCGATGATCTCATCGGATGAACCACTATGTCGAGGATTCAAGCAACCCCGTATACAATTCCCTTTGTCAATCGGTATGTTACTTGCCCGAGATTCGATCGTCGGTATCCCAATACCTCGTTCAATTTCGTTACCGGCAAGTCACTTTACTCGTACCATAATGCATGATCCCGTGACCAGACACTTGGTCACTTTGAGCTCATTTTGATGATGCATTACCGAGTGGGCCCAGTGATACCTTTCCGTCATACGGAGTGACAAATCCCAGTCTTGATCCGTGTTAACCCAACAGACACTTTCGAAGACACCCGTAGTATACCTTTATAGTCACCCAGTTACGTTGTGACGTTTGGCACACCCAAAGCACTCCTACGGTATCCGGGAGTTACACGATCTCATGGTCTAAGGAAAAGATACTTGACATTGGAAAACTCTAGCAAACGAACTATACGATCTTATGCTATGTTTAGGATTGGGTCTTGTCCATCACATCATTCTCCTAATGATGTGATCTCGTTATCAATGACATCCAATGTCCATAGTCAGGAAACCATGACTATCTGTTGATCAACGAGCTAGTCAACTAGAGGCTTACTAGGGACATGTTGGTGTCTATTATTCACACATGTATTACGATTTCCGGATAACACAATTATAGCATGAATAAAGACAATTATCATGAACAAGGAAATATAATAATAATGCTTTTATTATTGCCTCTAGGGCATATTTCCAACAGTCTCCCACTTGCACTAGAGTCAATAATCTAGTTACATTGTGATGAATCGAACACCCATGGAATTCTGGTGTTGATCATGTTTTGCTCTAGGGAGAGGTTTAGTCAACGGATCTGCTACATTCAGGTCCGTATGTACTTTACAAATATCTATGTCTCCATCTTGAACATTTTCACGAATGGAGTTGAAGCGATGCTTGATGTGCCTTGTCTTCTTGTGAAACCTGGGCTCCTTGGCAAGTGCAATAGCTCCAGTGTTGTCACAGAAGAGTTTGATTGGCCCCGACGCATTGGGTATGACTCCTAGGTCGGTGATGAACCCCTTCACCCAAATTGCTTCATGCGCTGCCTCCGAGGCTGCCATGTACTCCACTTCACATGTAGATCCCGCCAAGACGCTCTGCTTGCAACTGCACCAGCTTACTGCCCCACCATTCAAAATATACACGTATCCGGTTTGTGACTTAGAGTCATCCAGATCTGTGTCGAAGCTAGCGTCTACGTAACCCTTTACGACGAGCTCTTCGTCACCTCCATAAACGAGAAACACTTCCTTAGTCCTTTTCAGGTACTTTAGGATATTCTTGACCGCTGTCCAGTGTTCCTTGCCGGGATTACTTTGGTACCTTCCTACCAAACTTACGGCAAGGTATACATCTGGTCTGGTACACAGCATGGCATACATAATAGAACCTATGGCTGAGGCATAGGGGATGACACTCATCTCTTCTATATCTTCTGCCGTGGTCGGACATTGAGCTGAGCTCAATTTCACACCTTGTAACACAGGTAAGAACCCCTTCTTAGACTGGTCCATATTGAACTTCTTCAATACCTTATCAAGGTATGTGCTTTGTGAAAGACCTATGAGGCGTCTTGATCTATCTCTATAGATCTTGATGCCTAATATATATGCAGCTTCTCCAAGGTCCTTCATTGAAAAACTTTTATTCAAGTAGGCCTTAATGCTGTCCAAGAGTTCTATATCATTTCCCATCAAAAGTATGTCATCTACATATAATATGAGAAATGCTACAGAGCTCCCACTCACTTTCTTGTAAACACAGGCTTCTCCATAAGTCTGTGTAAACCCAAACGCTTTGATCATCTCATCAAAGCGAATGTTCCAACTCCGAGATGCTTGCACCAGCCCATAAATCGAGCGTTGGAGCTTGCACACCTTGTCAGCATTCTTAGGATCGACAAAACCTTCCGGCTGCATCATATACAATTCTTCCTTAAGGAAACCATTAAGGAATGCTGTTTTGACGTCCATCTGCCATATTTCATAATCATAAAATGCGGCAATTGCTAACATGATTCGGACGGACTTCGGCTTCGCTACCGGTGAGAAAGTCTCATCGTAGTCAACCCCTTGAACTTGTCGATAACCCTTAGCGATAAGGCGAGCTTTATAGATGGTCACATTACCATCCGCGTCTGTCTTCTTCTTAAAGATCCATTTATTTTCTATGGCTCGCCGCTCAACGGGCAAGTCAGTCAAAGTCCATACTTCGTTTTCATACATGGATCCTATCTCGGATTTCATGGCTTCTAGCCATTTGTCGGAATCCGGGCCCGCCATCGCTTCTTCATAGTTCGAAGGTTCACCGTTGTCTAACAACATGATTTCCAAGACAGGGTTGCCGTACCACTCTTGTGCGGAACGTGTCCTTGTGGACCTTCGAATTTCAGTAGGAGCTTGATCAGAAGTATCTTGATAATCATCATTAACTTCCTCTCTAGTCGGCGCAGGCACCTCAGGAACATTTTCTTGAGTTGCGCCATTCTCCGGTTCAAGAGGTAATACTTCATCAAGTTCTACTTTCCTCCCACTTACTTCTTTCGAGAGAAACTCTTTCTCTATAAAGGACCCATTCTTGGCAACAAAGATCTTGCCTTCGGATCTGAGGTAGAAGGTATACCCAATAGTTTCTTTAGGGTATCCTATGAAGACGCATTTTTCCGATTTGGATTCGAGCTTTTTAGGTTGAAGTTTCTTGACATAAGCATCGCATCCCCAAACTTTTAGAAACGACAGCTTAGGTTTCTTCCCAAACCAGAATTCATACGGTGTCATCTCAACGGATTTCGACGGAGCCCTATTTAAAGTGAATGTGGCAGTCTCTAAAGCATAACCCCAAAAAGATAGCGGTAAATCGGTAAGAGACATCATAGATCGCACCATATCTAATAGAGTGCGATTGCGACGTTCGGACACACCATTACACTGAGGTGTTCCAGGCGGCGTGAGCTGTGAAAATATTCCACATTTTCTTAAGTGTGTGCCAAACTTGTGACTCAAGTATTCTCCTCCACGATCTGATCGTAGGAACTTGATTTTTCTGTCACGTTGATTCTCAACCTCACTCTGAAATTCCTTGAACTTTTCAAAGGTCTCAGACTTGTGTTTCATTAAGTAGACATACCCATATCTACTCAAGTCATTAGTGAGGGTGAGAACATAACGATAGCCACCGCGAGCCTCAACACTCATCGGACCGCATACATCAGTATGTATGATTTCCAATAAGTTGGTTGCTCGCTCCATTGTTCCTGAGAACGGAGTCTTGGTCATTTTACCCATGAGGCATGGTTCGCACGTGTCAAATGATTCGTAATCAAGAGACTCTAAAAGTCCATCAACATGGAGCTTCTTCATGCGTTTGACACCTATGTGACCAAGGCGGCAGTGCCACAAGTATGTGGGACTATCATTATCAATCTTATATCTTTTGGTACTCACAGTATGAATATGTGTAGCATTACGCTCGAGATTCATTAAGAATAAACCATTTACCATCGGAGCATGACCATAAAACATATCTCTCATATAAATAGAACAACCATTATTCTCGGATTTAAATGAGTAGCCATCTCGTATTAAACGAGATCCTGATACAATGTTCATGCTCAAACTTGGCACTAAATAACAATTATTGAGGTTCAAAACTAATCCCGTAGGTAAATGTAGAGGTAGCGTGCCGACGGCGATCACATCGACCTTGGAACCATTCCCGACGCGCATCGTCACCTCGTCCTTCGCCAGTCTCCGCTTATTCCGCAGCTCCTGCTTTGAGTTACAAATGTGAGAAACTGCACCGGTATCAAATACCCAGGAGCTACTACGAGTACTGGTAAGGTACACATCAATTACATGTATATCACATATACCTTTCGTTTTGCCGGCCTTCTTGTCCGCTAAGTATTTGGGGCAGTTCCGCTTCCAGTGACCACTTTCCTTGCAATAAAAGCACTCAGTCTCGGGCTTGGGTCCATTCTTTGGCTTCTTCCCGGCAGTTGCTTGCCGGGCGCGGCAACTCCCTTGCCGTCCTTCTTGAAGGCTTTCTTACCCTTGCCCTTCTTGAACTTAGTGGTCTTATTCACCATCAACACTTGATGTTCCTTTTTGACTTCTACCTCTGCTGATTTCAGCATTGCAAATACTTCAGGAATGGTCTTTTCAATCCCCTGCATATTGAAGTTCATCAAAAAGCTCTTGTAGCTCGGTGGAAGCGACTGAAGGATTCTGTCAATGACCGCGTCATCCGGGAGATTAACTCCTAGCTGAGTCAAGCGGTTATGCAACCCAGACATAGTGAGTATGTGCTCACTGACAGAACTGTTTTCCTCCATCTTACAGCTGAAGAACTTGTCGGATACTTGATATCTCTCGACCCGGGCATGAGCTTGGAAAACCATTTTCAGCTCTTCGAACATCTCATATGCTCCGTGTCTCTCAAAACGCTTTTGGAGCCCCGGCTCTAAGCTGTAAAGCATGCCGCACTGAACGAGGGAGTAGTCATCGGTACGTGCCTGCCAAGCGTTCATAACGTCTTGTTCTACAGGGAGAATAGGTGCGTCACGTAGCGGTGCTTGTAGGACATAATCTTTCTTGGCAGCTATGAGGATGATCCTCAGGTTCTGGACCCAATCTGTGTAGTTGCTGCCATCGTCTTTCAGCTTGGTTTTCTCTAGGAACGCGTTGAAGTTGAGGACTACGTTGGCCATTTGATCTACAAGACATATTGTAAAGATTTTAGACTAAGTTCATGATAATTAAGTTCATCTAATCATATTATTCAACGAACTCCCACTTAGATAGACATCCCTCCAGTCATCTAAGTATAACATGATCCGAATTAACTAGGCCGTGTCCGATCATCACGTGAGACGGACTAGTCAACGTCGGTGAACATCTTCATGTTGATCGTATCTTCTATACGACTCATGCTCGACCTTTCGGTCTTCTGTGTTTCGAGGCCATGCCTGTACATGCTAGGCTCGTCAAGTCAACCTAAGTGTTCTGCATGTGTAAATCTGTCTTACACCCGTTGTATGTGAACGTTAGAATCTATCACACCCGATCATCACGTGGTGCTTCGAAACAACGAACTGTCGCAACGGTGCATAGTTCGGGGGAACACTTTCTTGAAATTATTATGAGGGATCATCTTATTTACTACCGTAGTTCTAAGCAAACAAGATGCAAAAACATGATAAACATCACATGCAATCAAATAATAATAGTGACATGATATGGCCAATATCACATAGCTCCTTTGATCTCCATCTTGGGGCTCCAAGATCATCTTGTCACTGGCATGACACCATGATCTCCATCATCATGATCTCCATCATCGTGTCTCCATGAAGTTGCTCGCCAACTATTACTTCTACTACTATGGCTAACACGTTTAGCAATAAAGTAAAGTAATTTACATGGCGTTTCTCAATGACACGCATGTCATACAAAAAAATAAAGACAACTCCTATGGCTCCTGCCGGTTGTCATACTCATCGACATGCAAGTCGTGATTCCTATTACAGTAGCATGAACATCTCATACATCACATATAGATCATTCATCATTCATCACAACTTTGGCCATATCATATCACAAAGCACTTGCTGCAAAAACAAGTTAGACGTCCTCTAATTGTTGTTGCAAGTTTTACGTGGCTGAAGTAGGGTTCTAGCAAGAACGTTTTCTTACCTACGTGAAAGCCACAACGTGATTTGTCAACTTCTATTTACCCTTCATAAGGACCCTTTTCATCGAATCCGCTCCAACTAAAGTAGGAGAGACAGACACCCGCTAGCCACCTTATGCAACTTGTGCATGTTAGTCGGTGGAACCGGTCTCACGTAAGCGTACGTGTAAGGTTGGTCCGGGCCGCTTCATCCCACAATACCGTTGAAGCAAGATAAGACTAGTAGCGGCAAGAAAGTTGACAACATCAACGCCCACAACAAATTGTGTTCTACTCGTGCAAGAGAACTACGCATAGACCTAGCTCATGATGCCACTCTTGGGGAACGTAGCAGAAAACAAAATTTTTGCTACGGTTTCACCAAGATCCATCTAGGAGTTCATCTAGCAACGAGTGATTGGATTGCATCTACATACCTTTGTAGATCACGCACGGAAGCGCTCAAAGAACGGGGATGAGGAAGGTGTACTCGACGTGATTCAAATCACCGAAGATCCTAGCACCGAACGGACGGCACCTCCGCGTTCAACATACGTACGGTCAGCGTAATGTCTCCCTCTTCTTGATCCAGCAAGGGGGAAGGAGAGGTTGAGGGAGATGGCTCCAGCAGCAGCACGACGGCGTGGTGGTGATGGAGCTGTAGTACTCCGGCAAGGCTTCGCTAAGCACTATGGAGGAGGAGGAGGTGTTGGAGAGGGAAAGGGAGGCACCAAAGGAAAAGGTAAGAAGTCCTCCATCTCCCCCACTATATATAGGAGGGCCAAGGGGGGGGGGGGGCGCCGGCCCTAGGAGATCTAATCTCCTAGGGGGGTGCGGCCAAGGGGAGGAATCCCTCCTCCCCAAGGCACCTAGGAGGTGCCTTCCCCTCCTAGGACTCTTCCCTCCTTGAAACCCTAGGCGCATGGGCCTCTTGGGGCTGGTGCCCTTGGCCCATGTAGGCCAAGGCGCACCCCCTACAGCCCATGTGGCCCCCAAGATAGGTGGCCCCACTCGGTGGACCCCCGGGACCCTTCCGGTGGTTCCGGTACAATACCGGTGACCCCGAAACTTGTCCCGATGCCCGAAATAGCACTTCCTATATATAATTATTTACCTCCGGACCATTCCGGAACTCCTTGTGACGTCCGGGATCTCATCCGGGACTCCGAACAACATTCGGGTTACTGCATATACATATCCCTACAACCCTAGCGTCACCGAACCTTAAGTGTGTAGACCCTACGGGTTCGGGAGACATGTAGACATGACCGAGACGACTCTCCGGTCAATAACCAACAGCGGGATCTGGATACCCATGTTGGCTCCCACATGCTCCTCGATGATCTCATCGGATGAACCACTATGTCGAGGATTCAAGCAACCCCGTATACAATTCCCTTTGTCAATCGGTATGTTACTTGCCCGAGATTCGATCGTCGGTATCCCAATACCTCGTTCAATCTTGTTACTGGCAAGTCACTTTACTCGTACCGTAATGCATGATCCCGTGACCAGACACTTGGTCACTTTGAGCTCATTTTGATGATGCATTACCGAGTGGGCCCAGTGATACCTTTCCGTCATACGGAGTGACAAATCCCTGTCTTGATCCGTGTCAACCCAACAGACACTTTCGAAGACACCCGTAGTATACCTTTATAGTCACCCAGTTATGTTGTGACGTTTGGCACACCCAAAGCACTCCTACGGTATCCGGGAGTTACACGATCTCATGGTCTAAGGAAAAGATACTTGACATTGGAAAACTCTAGCAAATGAACTATACGATCTTATGCTATGTTTAGGATTGGGTCTTGTCCATCACATCATTCTCCTAATGATGTGATCTCGTTATCAATGACATCCAATGTCCATAGTCAGGAAACCATGACTATCTGTTGATCAACGAGCTAGTCAACTAGAGGCTTACTAGGGACATGTTGGTGTCTATTATTCACACATGTATTACGATTTCCGGATAACACAATTATAGCATGAATAAAGAATTATCATGAACAAGGAAATATAATAATAATGCTTTTATTATTGCCTCTAGGGCATATTTCCAACAGGAGGGGGGATCTCAAACTTTGGGACGCGCTTCTCTGAAATGGGGGAAAGTTATGAACTTATCCCCCGTTTAAAATTTCGGACATCGCGTCGGTTAGGGATAGGATGGTAATCTCGCATCTCCCTAGTATTTGCCGGTAACTATTTTGGGTGAGGAAAGGGTGTTTTGCCGCCCACGGTTGGCGCCCACAGTGTATGCATGGGGCTGACAGGTAGGGCGGTTGTGTCATGTCTTATGGAAGTTACACATCTGCCCCTATTTAAAATATAAGCCTACATCGATTTCGGACGAGGAGAGTTTGTTTTGCCGCCCACCGTGTATGAATGGGGAAATGGAGGATGAGACACATGTCTTTCGGACGAGCTTGAATCAAATGTGTTTTCCGCCCATGTTTGGCGCCCACCGTGTCTGAATGGGCTCAGAGGCCCTCGTGTCACGTCTGATTGAAGTTACTAGTCTACCCCTATCAACAGCAGTGTAAATCCTGTTGATAAGGATGTCAAGTGTTAGGGGTAGACAGTAATTTCCATCTCACAAACACTTGCTTCAAGCAGCCCACAAATTATAGTGGGTGTTTAGCCGCTTCTTTCAAAACTTGGGAGAATTAGCATTCACGTCTGCCCTGGGACCTGGCAAACTAAATTCAAATCCAATTTGTATTCGATTACGAATATCCACAGATAATTATACGTTTTGTTATTTATTTCTTCAAAACCACAACAAAGATTTATTCAACCTTTATATATGATTATGATATAGAAATGTCGTGATCTTCGAATTCAGTAGGTTGGATACACTCTGAGTCAAACAGTTATTTCATCCAATACAATATGCTCACACGACAAACAGTTCACCTTATGTCAATCATACAAGTTCTGAGGATTACCTCGCCTAAAAAATTTGGATCGTTACAACACATGGACAACATAGGGGGTCTTGCAACATAATCCATTCAGAGACATGACACAACATGAAAGTAAAATAATCTAATGAAAATTTGAACTGGTATCTAAAGAAGAACCGGGATTATCTTGGGCTTCAGATAGTAGAAACAGCAGAACCTCCTCCGTCTTCAAATGCAACATTCTTACTTCCTCCAATTCTTGGGTTGCTTGCATAATGCGTGCCGCTAATTCCGTAATTTCCAGCCTCAAGATAAATATTACCTCATTCATGGTAGCCACACCATCTCTTTCTACCTCTAGTAGAGCCTCAAGCACTATAATATCTGTGCTCAGACTGCTCTCCGGCGGTGTTGCCTCTGAACTGCTACCATCTGGTAACATGGATGGCACACTGCTTCCACAAATAGATTCTGGGGTTGTACATTGTGTCCTAGTGTGAACGGCATCCTGAAAGGTTTCCACTGGACATCAGTAAGAGATAGTTATCATATGATCCAGGTAGTAAGCTTACATGGTAAACGACGGACGAATTATTGCCGAGCATGGCAAACTATATTTAAATGGTTCGAAGCAGCATCAGCCAAAAAGAAATTAAAATGGTAAGATGAAACTAGGGATGTAAGTGGCAAATAAACGAAATCCGCCAGTCCCATCTAGTTAGTTTTTGCCACCTCCCTAGTTCATTTTCCTCAAAAAAACAAAAACTCTTTTGAACTATCATACCACTAGTGGACTTTAGTCGGGATTAAACCGGACCCAGTTGACATCCCTAGTTGAAAGGGAGTGTACAACCGCTATATTTAAGTTGCCAAGGCATCTAAGAGTTGAAATAATCTGAGAAAGCACTTAACAGTGTGGCCTCATATGAACTACGAAGACAGTCTTGTGATGAAGTTGAGAGGAAAAGTTAAGGACTCAAATGAAATAGGCATGCATTTCTTTACGATAGTACAACAGGCACTGCTGACATATTGGCCAACTCAGGTATAGCGTAACAACAAATAAGCATTCGAATCAAGCAATACAGCAAAGCAGACAACTGAACTATTTTTAATTCGGTAGGATTACACGTTGGGGGCACAAGCCAAGAAAGCAGCCCACTCGCATTACATTTCACATGTACTAAAACACACTGGCTTACCATATGTTGCTGTGAAGCCTAGCTGCTGTTGCAATGTTCTTTGAAGATATCATCAGCATCCCGTGGTTGCAAATCTAGTTGTTGTAGTTTATTCTGCACCATCTATTTGGGTAAAATTAATTTTAATCGCATGCACTGGTCCGAATTGATCATCAATGGTTCGTCTAAACTAATGAAAGAACAGTGTGTGCATACACGACAATACTCCCTCTGATTATTTTTACTTTGCGTATAACTTGTTCTCAGTTTTCTCGTATTAGTCTGCGCGTTGCCGATTCCTAGTGCTGGTTTCCTTTTGTGCCCCGCCCCATCCACCTCTGCCCGAATTAATTGGCAAATTAGTCCACAAAAATTAAACCAGTGCCCTCCTTGGTATGCGGGTCAAGAGTTATGGGCAGAGTAAATAGAATCGGAGGGAGTATATCTGCTTCCCTCTATTTTTATGCTTGTTCGAGGTGCCAGCCCCAAAAGAACAAATATTTTTCTTGATGGGGTTGGCAGCTCCATAATTAATAGAAGCATCAAATTAGTCATGCAACTTGGGAAGATCAAGAACACACAAACAAGTAATGAACAGAGGCTCGGAGCAGTGATGTAATAGCTAGCATCAGAAAATGTAGGGTAAAACAAACAAAAAGCAGCGGAACCACATGCTAGTTTGCTGATGTGTAATTAAGCATAGAGAACATTAAGCAGTCTGATGGAACCAACAGGTGGCATCAGAACAAAACTAAAGCATATTAACTATATGTGCACTGGTATGTAATTTAGAACATGTAACATGTTCGCTGCCAGAAGTATGGCCCTACAGGTGCAAGCAGAATAACGCGTCTCATGAAAAACTGAATGATGCCCTGAAGAAATTCAAAGGTGCGGTGCTTATGCTAGGAAAGTGAACATAGGCGCCGGCCATTGGATAATAGTACCTGATTCTAGGCGGCGTATGGGTATCGTTGTCATACTTGATAGCTAAGGATCGTCGATGGTGCTCGTGTTGTGGTTGAGTTTGGGCCGGCTGTCACCGTCGCTGAAGCGGCTCCGGTGCTACGGTTGCGGCGCCTGTCGACATACAAGAAAGCTTATCTGTGGTAAGTGAACAGTTGCACGATAAAGAGAAAAACCGAAGGAGTACAAATCGAAATAACCTGATGAGGCTGCAGCATCGGTAAAGCAGGGCTGGTGGAGTTGAATATGGCGTCCGTGGAGCGGGTCCGGTGTAGTGGACGAAGGCTTCGGCGGGCGCGTTGTACAGTGCTTTCGGTGAGGCGGATCTGTTGCGGCGGACGAGGGCTTGTATGAAGGGCCAGCGAAGGGGCGAACGAGGGAGTCAGTGAAGGGCCTACGCTGTGGTGGAAGAGGGCGCCGGTGAAGCAGATCCGGTGCGGTGGACCATGATAGCGGTCAAGGAGATCTGGAGCGATGGACAAGCCAGTCGCTGAAGCGGCTCCGGTGAAGTGGTGAGTTGGTAGTTGGGGGTTCCAAGGTGCGGAAGGTAGATCCGGCGGGGTGTGAAGTCCACCGCTGTGGCGAAGGATTAGATTCGGCGGCTTGCCGTGGTTGGGGGCGTCGGGGAGGGGAAGGGGAGGGGCTCTGGGGAAGAATGTTGGGGGCAAAGAGGGGAAAACAATGGAGTTACCAAACCAGCCCTTTTCCGTTCATGTGGCAGGGGTAAAACAGGAATATCGCAGGGCTAAACTTTCGGGCGTGTGATATTTCGATGTGAGCGGGAACTTTGAAAGATTTTGGCGCCTAAAATTATAAGTATTCTGCTCTCGTACGACCGACTATGATATCATGGCCGACAATTTGTTTGTTTTGCATGCAAAAAAATGTGCAAGTTCTAAAAATCAATGTCTCCAACTCGAAACTTAGATTGTCCATTCAATTCAAATATCGATCATTGAGCTACTACAAGCAAATACCATCATACGGTCCAATTCAAATGAAATTCCAAATGTGTTTATCCTAAATATGATGACAAAAGCAAAAATGTGTATGTGTATGAATAAAGTGGATGATTATAAAGTTTGAACATGCCCGTATGTGTATATCTCTAGGTTTGATATATGAATTTGAAATCACGAAATCCTGGATTAAAAATGTACCTCCGTTTAAATGAATTACAAAAGCTAATGATGGAGTCAAATTCCAAAATTCCAATCTTAGGTTTGTAATTTTGGTACATCAAGGTATATCACGCATGTTCAAAAGTATCGTTATCTCATAGTACAAACTGTGAAACAAATTGATCAACCATGAGTGCACAATATCTCAATTACGCTAAAGTCCCTCAAATATAGACACCTCACTCTTTATCCGAAGTCAACCCCCCCCCACCACACAAACACACACACAGAGAAGTCGTTCTCTCCCCCAAACATCAACACACGAGCACATTAACACCCCTCTCTCTTGTAAAGTCCGGACCCCAACATAGGTCTCTATCACTTTGTCTCTCGGGCATGCACATATCTCTTCCCTCACTCTCTAGGTCTCCCGCTATCTCTCTTACCCAAGCACATGCACTATGTAGAGTGTATATTTCCCATACACACAAAACGTCGCCCCCAAACGTCTATCTCCCTAGTTATGTGGTTCTCGCGCACTCACCTCACACACCACCCCCACTGCAAACAAGCACACTTTGTCTCCTTGTGCACCACTCTCCTCTTTCTATCTCTCCCACATGCGGGCCCGCCCCAGCTCCTTCCCTGTATACATATATGTCGTGACTCTTTGCATAGATCCCTAATGTATAATCGTTCTCGATTTCGCACATTGTTCTCTACACCATCTATTCTAGCTCTCTCATGAAGTCCCTATCACACACACGATGACTCGCTTCCCTTGCGTCTCCGTTCATAGGCCAATTTCAGACAACATCAACATTGTCTCCCTATCTATACGCCATTTATGGACACAAACGACCCCTCTCTTCCTCTCTCTCTCTCTCTCTCTCTCTCTCTCTCTCTCTCTCTCTCTCCGGCGCTAGCTCTGTCTTTCTCTCGCTCTCACACCCCTCTCCCCCACACACACTCGATGTCTCTTCCAAATAGTCTGCTCCGCCCGCCCGCACCCGTGCTATCTCGCTACTACACATGTCACACCATTCCCCCTTCCCTTATACTAGGTTTACATCATCAGTGGTCTCTCTACTCCACATACACTCTCTCCCTCTCACACACAAACGCATGCACAAACACACACAGACATGCACAAACACCCATTTACCTGGATCCTCATCTCTCCTCATGTCTGCATGTGTATCTCACAAACTCACTCTCTAATTATGTATATGTGTCTCCATGTTACACAACACAAAGCCCCATGTACATGTCTCTCTCTATCCTCCACACACATAGACACAAAGAATCTCTTATCATTGCCTCAGTCTCTAACATATCACACACGCACACACTCTCTCTCTCTCTCGCAAACACACTTAACAAGGGTTTCCCTATGAATAACTTACCGTCTATTCATGAACAGTCGTGGCAGTACGGTGAACACAAGACGTGAAAAAGAATAAATCTACACGTGCTTAGACCACCTAGTATAACTACTAGGACTAGAGCAAGCCAAAAAGTGCGCCGCCGTCACTCCCTCCTTGTCGGCGACGGGAAAATCTTCGTTTTACACAGTCGAGAAGTCATTGTGCTAAGGGCCCACATGCCGAGGCGTTGAATAGAATGTAGATGCTAGTTTATGGAAGCAAGTATCGATAATACGTTTGTATCTCCATACTTATATTTCTTCTCTTATAAAAAACCGAGTTGGTGATGATGGTACGTGTGCCATCTTGCAATATAGACCGTCTGATCTATATCTGGCGAATGGAAATTAAACTAAAAGATACCCGCACCCCTCTCCACATTTGCAGACAAGGCCTTCCCTCATTCATCCTTATCTCCAACAAACCTCATTGTTGAATAATTAAGAAAGGAAACCTCTCGAACAAACTGGCCTGGTGGCCGCTGCCGGCGTCGTCAATCCCCATGCCTCCGCTCAGTTCGACCACCAACCACCACCACACCCCACTCCTCTTCACCTTATCTCATATTTCTCGAGGTATCATTAGTTTTTACACATGGGATTACTCCCGCAAGGGTCAACACAACAAGTGTTTTATAAAAAAATGTATCTTGATGTTCCATGGAATGCATGGATCTTGCTAGTACTCCTACACAATACTAAGTTGGTGATGCTGGTGTGTCTGCCATCTGTCGTTTCTGACCATTAGATCTACATCTAACGATTGTGAGGTAAGTTGTCGCCTTTTCTCACCAACATCCCACTTGTCTACCAATTTGCAGAAAAACCCATAATTAGTATCTTAAAACCAACCACATCCCTCCCTGACCTCACCAAAACAGCCCAAGGAATATATTCTAATTGAAACATAATATATCTCTAGTGACATATGTATATCAAAATTAAAGTGTTTTGTACCAAGTTTGTGAATAAGTATTATTCTAATTATGATTCGTTGCAACGGACATGAACATTGCTAGTATTTCCAACCATGCATTTCTTTTCCTAGTATTCCATAGTTTCGAGTTTTCCATCAAGATATTAGTCACTCATGGTTGATATTTACTTTCAATCATGTACACATATGCACTATGTAACTAGCCTTGCTTATTGGCTTCCAAAGCTTAACTTTCACTCCTACTTACAATATGTAGAGTATTCAACAAAAAACTACCACTTTCAACCAGCCCTAGGAGGAATCTATTGTACAAAAAATAGCAAAAACATACCCAAAATTTCTTAATCCACGCCAAAAACTACCTAGTACTCCTACCGATTAGGTTCGTTTAAACCCATTTATGACAGGGTTGGCCCACATGTCCGTGCTAACGAGGCAGCTTAAACCAACACATTTTGTTTGACCGTTGACACGAGGGACCCACATTTGACCTTCTATCCTGTTCTTCCCCCTCAAATCATTATTTTTCCTGAACATTACTTCAAACAGTACTGATGCGTGTTCGTCGGTGGCGCCGGTGATGAGCGAGTTGGCCGCCGCTCCTCCGGACGGGCCGGACGCCGCGCTGGCCTCCGCACGGGTTGACAGGCTGGCCCGAGCGTGACTTACGAGCGAGCAAGCCGCCACGCTGGCCTTCGCTCGAGCAAGATGGCTAGCCTTAACGTGGCGCACGCGAGCAAGCCGCCGCACTGCCTTGCCAATCTAGCTAGCAAACCTTGCGGACAAGCAGCTGGACGGAGCTATCTTGGGTAGCTAGCAGCCGCGAGCGCTGGACGGAGCTGGCATCCGGGCTGCCGCAACATGGGCTCCGCACCGCCGGCGGTTTTGACCTCGCCTTCTGTCGGCGGCGGTAGCTGCGTCCCATGGCCGAGGATGACTAGGTGGATGGGCCGGAGGTAGGAGGTCACTCGAGGATTTTTGTTGGTAAGAGCATGTACAATGGTTGATAAGGTAGTCTTATCTTAAGTCTGCCACGTATGCAAGTGGTAGTAGTTTCTTGGCATTTTAGTGGTTTCTTGCATTATTAGAGCAAGTACAATAGAGCTGAGTCAGCGGGGTATAAGAAATAAACTACTACTACATGTTGGCTATAAGATGGGCTGTAGATGACATGGCACTGGCTTATAGCCAGCAGCTGGCTATACTATTAACCATGCTCTTAGGGGTTTCTCGTAAGGAACAATGTACGTACTACTGGCGACAAAAGGCGATTCTAGGTTGCGTTGTACTCCAACGAGTACTACTAGTGGTCGCGGGAGTGTATACCTCGTTTTGTGGGTTCGATCCCGGCCGAACGCACAGTGGCCTTTTTTTTAAAATAGTACTACTACACTTTGCTGCGAGCCAATATTTTACACGGGTAGTTTGAGTTTTGAAGTCAAACGAACGTGCGGCCCCACAATCTGGGTGCACTGGACAGCCTAGCCACGTGAACAGGTTTTCCTTCCCATCATCCCGTGGCTCGCGTGCTCTCCCTAGCCGCACCTTGCTTGCAGCTTCCAGCTAGTAGCATATTTAAACTAGCACCTCCCAATTAAGCCCGAGGAGCCGGAAAAGCCTGGCGGGGCATTGGGAACTGTGCAATATGGCTCTGTACATAAAGTGCTCTACTACTACTCTGTAGCTTGTGGCGTTGCATGCATGGACTTCACTTCATTATCGGCTCTACTATAAAAGAAATTCCTCTTGCCGTGTTTTTTTGAAACGGAGGCAAAAGCTTTGCTTCATCTCATTCATAAAGAAGGAACTACTAACAAAGTTCGACGAGATCCATTACCCCTCCACAAATGGAAGCGAAAAGCCTAGTCTTGCTGTATCAAATAACTCAAATGTTCTGCCCCCGCAGTAACCGTCGCTGATAAACAGGCTGCTAGTGTGTGCGTGAGAGGAGCGGCTGAGTAGGCCAGCTACATGAGAGGAGCGGCTGAATAGAGCACCGAGAGTACCCACTAGGCCACTACGCAGGTGTACTTCCCCTGCATTGATAGTACAGCGATGGTTCTAGAGAACAGTAGTACCCTCCACTTCCAACTGTAGCTCCTTGGCCCTGAGATTCAAGAGTTCAAAACTGGTGCACTATACAAGACTAGACTAGAAGTACAATACATCGCACTACTAGTTGAGAAAAGTAGTACTAGTACTGCTACAGTACAAGTACGTACTCCTCCGTCACATAATGTAAGACGTTTTTTGACACTAGTTGGCGTGTACAAAAAATGGCAAAAACATACCCAAAATTTCTTAATCCACGCCAAAAACTACTACCTAGTGCCAAAAATTTCTTACTAGTGCTATTATTTACAGTATAATGCAATCCCATAACGTTCCATAATCCCTTTCTTTCAATAAAATCACTTCTGGAGAGAAGATTGCTATCTCCACGCGAGCTTCTCATAGGCCAGCGCCACCGCATGCAGTCATGTGAGAGAGAGGGAGACATCCATGCAGCATGCAGAGAGAGGAGAATGTGGGCGGGCATCCAATGGGCTGCATGGGGCATTTATAGCTGCTAACTCCTCCCATCCATGCGCCAGGGGTATTTCCCTCTAGAAAGCATGCAGCGAGCCCCTGCCTTGGTATTTGGGTCTGCTCTTTATGCGCAGAGTAAAAAGAATCGGAGGGAGTACTAGTAGTAAATAATAGCCTCACCCCTTCGCTGAGGAACGGTCTACAGTTGGAAGGGACGAGGCCCTGCGGTTACTACGCTCTTATCTCCTCCTCGCCAGTTCCCCTCCCCCCGAAGAGAAGGCAGTTCGTCGCTGCTCCCATGGATTCGCCAGGCGGTTCTCCTCCTCGTCGGGGCTGGGAGACCTTGGACGACGATCCTATGGGAGAAATCGCACGCCGCTCTGACGTCCTCACCGCCGCAAGACTCGGTGCTTCCTGCACCAACTTTTTCAAGACGCTGCTTAAACAGGCCATGCTTGTTGGTCTTCCATGCATCCTCGAGGAGAAGGTTCTTCTATGGGACAATTCTTCGAACAGTCCACCGCTCCCTGGCCATGGTTGCACGTTGACTCCGCTAGAGTTGCTGACGTTGAGAGGTAGTCGGATTTTGTTCGATGAGCAGGTTAGTAATGGAGTTTGATCATGTAGTACATAGTTATTCCATTTCCATCCCGTAATTTCTCCGCTGCCCACCGTCTTATATATAGGTCTGGGTCGGTGCCAACGAAGATTGGCTTGCATACCTCTGGCCGGATACCACCATCATTTTGCACAACATCCACAGCAGTGCGGCCGTTCCGGTAGACCCCTTCTCCACCATTGGGATCGGCCTTCCGGACTGGCTAGGCAAGAATATGTATGTTGATGCCTACATGAGATTGAAGAAGATAGCAATTGCGGACCCGCCGACAAAGCGACGAGGCTACGACGATTACTATCTCATTGCGGTGTTCGACATAAGGATTGCCATCAATGTAGGAGGCAATAATGGCAGAGGCTGGCGCATGTTGGCGGCGGCAGATTTGTACCCCTACACGTTCGAAGACGTCGTGCACCATCTAGGCCGCATCTTCGCAGTGACAAGCCAGGGGACTTGTTTCATCTGGTTGACATCCTACGGTACGGGAGATTACAAACAGAATGCACAAACCATCATTTGCATCCCTAACGGTACTCCATTATTTTGCAGGGACCAGTCATCCCCCGATCAAAATAAGATCGCCGATCCTGG
Organism: Triticum aestivum; assembly: GCF_018294505.1. NCBI lineage: Eukaryota > Viridiplantae > Streptophyta > Magnoliopsida > Poales > Poaceae > Triticum > Triticum aestivum. Next base: position 627,891,929 of record NC_057800.1, read on the forward strand.
ATGTGCATTTGCATCTGCGATTCAGTCTAACCTGGAACCTTGTAGCTGACTTTGGCATATTGGGATCAACTATCTTAGCAGTCGTTACCCATGGTACCACTGATGTGCAACATGGTCACATAATCTACCACGATCGGACCGTCACCATCTACCCAGGTATTCCATTTTTTAACCCTCTCGCCTTCTCTTTCATTGTTGTACTAGTAGTATACTTTGTAGTACTAGTAGGAGTACTTTTTACCTTGGAGGACGCGTATAGCTAGCTAGGCCCTTGAAGACTTGAACCCACTAGCTGCCACCATTTTTGTTTTTCCATGTCTTACTATCTCATCCATGTAGCCAAGAGTGGCTATATATAATAAGCCGGTTATTTTACTTCCTCTATACCAGAGTAGTACTATTTGCTGCACAGTATTACTGACCGCCACATTTGAGCACAACATTATTATGCATGGACCTTGACTATGTACGTCACCATGTGTCCAAATCTGGGATGCCGCGTGTACCAGATGAACGGCGCCGAGTTCGACCCCCGTGATGCTACGTGGATGCCGAGGAACACTCTTGGAGAGTACTCGCTTTTCATTGGGGACAGCTACCCCATTGTGAAGCGGATGCCACCTTTCATGCATGACACGGAAGGCCTGCCGTTCATGAAGCATGATTGTGTCTTCAGTGCGCACCACCGGATGAACGACATGCTGGAACACGCTATCCCTGATTTATGCCACTTCAGCTTGGATGAGTCTCCATCGTGTGGAACCGGACTAGAAAGCTGCGACAATCATTCTCGTTGCCCACCGCTATGGATCGTGCCATCCATGAAGAACACCTGGGACTGGAACCTAGAGGAGGACATGTAGCCCATCTATAACGTGTAAGTGGAGTATGGTAATTGTGAATGGTAGCGCTGTGAATATATGTAGACTAGTCGTGCACAAATTTATCACATGAGTTGGAGATGAACTTGTGTGGCATACTGGCATTTGTCCTTTAGAATCTATTACTAGTAAATGTGTTATGTGTACGTGCAACTTGTGTGGTTGTTGCACGGGCTCCAACATGCTCTTTGAGAAAAAAAGGTGGAACAGCTTTGGATATACGTGACGTGGCAGCATCATACAGTAGCATCGTTCGCTATAGTTGTACTAGTACACTCCTACTAGGACGACAACTCCTATAAAACATTGCGCTTGGCTCTTCGCCTCTTCGGAAGGTCCAACAATGATGATACTACAGTACAATATGCTTCTGGCAATCCGACACCGATTGAACTGCTGCACGTCCACCGCGAGGGCGAGGGCGAGGGTGCTGTAGTCAAAACCATCTCCTCGTCTTGCGAACCACCGCGCGCGTGGGCGAGGGAGAGGCGTAGTAAGCAAGCTTCTCCTCATTCGGCGAGTTGACGGGACACATCAAATCAGTACTAGTACTAGTAGTAGTAGTAGTCCATACCGCGTCCTTTCCGATTAATATGGCTTAATTTGAAATGAGAAAAATACACTGGCGATCAACGTATGTAACAGTACGCTCTTTACGGTCACTATATATAGTTTTGCGGCGATTATGCAATCACTAGCTCATCGTAGAGCACTGTATTGCACCCTACTGACCGGCCACATAGTCGACGTGGCACTTTGTTGACTGGTTAAATTGTCACCTGGTTTCTGGGTCCCACCTGTCAGTTGGCAGAGCAAAGAAATCAGTTAAACAAAACTTTACGCAGGCGCGACAGGAGTCCAACCCTTGCGCGCGAACCGCCCTGGCTGTGTATGTGAGTGCATGCACGTGTCCTCCCTTGGTATTCCAACAAAGAGTGTACTACATGATGTACATCTACACTTCCAATGTGTTTACCCTTTAATCTAAATCGATTTTGATTGACTAATGCACCAACTTGTGCTGTAGGTATAGGCTACATGTCTATCCTTAATTACAGCATGCAACGTCCTTTATTTAACCTTCTTATCTCATTGGTCGCATGCACACATAAGTCTACTACTTTTGGGCATTAATTATGCCCTGGTCAATGTGTAAATCACTAAATGTATAGTCTTTCACGGACGTAGAGAGTAGGTTGAGCACTTGAGCATGAGCGTGTGTGTTGCATCGTGTGCTGTGTGCCGCATGGGTGCGTGAGTGTTGCGTGCGTCCATGTGTATGTGCGAGTTTTGCATGTTGCATGCATGCATGGGGCTTACTCCCTCCCATTGACATGTCCATTTGGCTATAGATTTCAACAAGTGACTAGGTACGAAGAAAAATGAGTGAAGTGAGCGTAGAGGCATAGGGATACTGTAGAAAGGAAGTCCTAGCGGTCCATTTATTCCCCATCTCGGTCAGAGAGAACTATTCAACTAGTCTTCGCAGTGAAGTGACAATACACACTGCAGCAGATGGGACACGTAATTAATAAGCTGAACCAGCGTGTTGGTGTTACTAAATCAGTCGGTTATGTTTGGTAGTCTCAAGTCATTGAAAGCATGCACAACCCACATATATTATTGGTTGATATGCCACAAAACAAAAAACGAGAAGGGAGTTAATGTACGGTGCCTAAGTGTTTTGGGATTATTTGGTTTTCGTAAGGTGACTTACACACCTAGACGGAGGGAGTAGTAGAATTGAGATTGAATGCACTTTCTTCCTCGTCTTCCACTCTTCTTCCTCCTCTCTTCCCCATCGTCAGCCACACACCATTTACCCCCGCTCAGTGCTCGCCCGCCCGCGCCATCTTCCTTGGTAGCTCACGCGTACCATATCCCCCCACTCACTGCTCGGCCACACGAGGAGAAGCTTCTTCGCTCGCCCACCCGAATCCACTTCCCCGCTGGCTCGCAGGCACCAAAAACCCCAATGACAGAACCGACTGACACGCAGAGCCGTGATTGGAATTCCCTCCCCGATGTTCTCTTGGAGCAGATCTGTAGTCGTATGGACCTACTCAGCACCGTTCGTATGGCTGCATGCTCGGTGTCTTTGTACCGTCTACTCATCTACAACCGGTCGGCTCTTTTCAAGACACCCTGCTTGATGATGCCCGATCCTCGCAGGTGGCCCAAACACCGACTTGACGATCCTACGGAGGTTGTCGTGGTGCCCCTCGACATGCTACCACTACCCGTCCACCTGTCCTTCATGCGCGGCCACTACTGGGCGGGCATGAAGGCCAACTGGATCATCCTCATCCACCACACCGGTACTCCGTGGCATCTCGTGGATATCTACACCCAGCAAGAGATCACCCTTCCATCGTTGGATACCGCCGCCATCGAGCCTCGCAGCCCGCCAGACACTCCTGCCTACTACACACGAGACGCGTCAAGCTTTTGTCTCGACCTCTGTTTGCAAAAAGTTGTAATCTGCAAAGTGCCCACACCATCAGAAGACTACATGGATTACAAGCTCATTGCCTTGTTCAACAAGGGATTAGTCTATCTGGAATCCGGTCGCCATACATGGTTATGTCTCATCATCAATCCTATTGAGGAAACATTTCTGTCTGATGCTATAGTGCACGATGGCATCGTTTACGCGGTCGACGCACATATTGGCTACCTATATTGGTGGAATCTATCATCGTGTAATTGTTCTATCTCATCTCATCTTTACCTTATGAATATGACTGCCTGTTCATTTGTTACAAATTTAGAATGCATAGCATGTCTATAACCACATCATTGCTATATGTTCCTCTCATTTCCTAGATTTTTATGACCACACATGTTATTGTTAGAGTTGATATGAGAACAATTGGCATCTAATGATTGTTAGAATACATATTATGAGCATAACATCATGATTGCTATATGTTACTCTCGTTTACAAGATTTTTATAACAACGCATGTTATTGCTTAGAGTTGATATGAGAATAGTAGTAGTAAGTGCTATGGTAGAATATGAGTAGGCGCTGTCATAGTTGTTTTCCTCTCATTGTTACATGATGTTCGAACCATGACATATTGCTAGAATATGAAAGCCATTGGCTTATTTTTTTAACTTGGGGTATGATTATGACCACGGCATTGCAATTCTTTGTCTATGATATGTGTCACTGTTATAATAATCTTAATTCCACACATACTCTGAACATGATTGTTTATTTTTGTCCTTTTGGTCTCCAATTTGAATTGTTGCAGCAGACGCAAATGCGTTGGCCTTCATGATTCCAGGACCTGGAATCATACCAGCCGATGGGTGGTGGTTTATCGCTCGTTCAGCTGACGGCGGTCATTTGATGCTCATTCGCACGTACCAAATTGACCAAACCATTACATCAAACCACATGCAGTACAATGCGTGGGGCATTTGTGACACTGATGGCTATGGCTGCTTCGTGTTCGAGAAAGATCCCAGCTCCGTTGGTCCAGGCGTATTCAACTGGAGGCGGGTTTACAGCCTCGGCAACCACTCCTTGTTCCTCGGGCACAATTATCCGATCATCCAACCAATCATCGGTCGTATCACCAGTGATGATTACTGTGCTATGCAACTTCCATTCGCGAGGGGGGCTGTGTTTACACATCATACCATGGGTTTCATGAATCACCATATCCAGAGATTCGTCGACACAGCTTGTTGCCAGATAATCTTCAGTGTCTGAAAGGCATCAAGCTTCCATGCGATGGATGGCTTTTGCAAACCCGACATGCGGCGATGTGGTTCAGGCAAACAGCAAATATGCACAACTTGATTCGTGCTGATATCTAGACTGAGCCATGTATTCTTCTACTATAGCACGACCCTCTTTTGTTGGATATTATGTACTGTTGTTAGTTTGAAGCACTCCTCTGGTTTGAAGGATAGATACCTTCCTGGGATCAAGTGCATCCTAACTCACCTGCGTAGGATGTACTAATAATGATGATGGAGATGCTGTGCAGAAGCCATATATATCAGTTAGGCTTCAAGTGCGTACTTTTTAGTTAAACCTATGTATAAATCGTGACACTAAATACGACTAGTAAGTAGTACAATAGATGTACTAGTATACGTCAGTCAAATTATTCATCATGTCCACACATTGAATTGACGTGACAATATGCTGCGCGTGAGGTGACACAAGAATCCCGGCGGCGTGTTCGGGTATTCTGGACTTCAGATTTGGAGTACCACTTATCTTTAGAAATTATTCATCATTCACTTAAAATAGTCGATTGATCATACATTGAGTACCATATAACTGGAGTTACCGATGCAAGTCGAAGAAGGATTGGCCCGTGCTGCCGGCTGGCGTCAAGTTCGATCCCACGGATCAGGAGCTGATCGAGCACCTAAAGGCCAACGTGAGTGCTGACAGCGCGAGATTTCAGTCTCTCATCGATTTGTTCATACCAACCATCGACAGCGAGCACGGCATATGTTACACCCAACCTGAGAAACTTCCAAGTAAGACACCGATCGGCCGTCTACTTGCACAAACATATTCCTTTGTTTATAGCTATATTTTTCTTTTTAGACGCACACCTGGTGAAGCAATTACAATTTGACAGTAAATAAAAAGTGAAACAAGTGACTGCAACATGCCAAAGATGTTATGAAAATGCCAACTAGGTACACTAAAACCTGTATTCCACAATACTGCAGGTATCACACTGAGTGGCCTAAGGAAGCATTTCTTCCAGCGCAATTTTAGGGCGTTCAAAAGGGGCGCGTGGACGCATAGCAAGATACAGTCGGAGTGCGGCATGCACGCGATGTGGCACAAGACCGGTAATACCTTGCCGGTGATGGTCAACAGCCGGCAGACGGGCAGCAAAAAAGGTTCTGGTGCTGCACACGAACAAGAACTTCGACCAGTAGAGGACCAACTGGGTGATGCACCAGTACCACCTCGGGGACCTAGAGCAGGAGAAGGAGCGGAAGCTAGTCCTCTTTAAGATTTTCTACCAGACGAACACTAGGGCCAGGAGTAAAAAGGTTATAAGTTAGTTTGGTATTGGTAGTGTTGGGGAACGTAGTAATTTCAAAAAAATTCCTACGCACATGCAAGATCATGGTGATGCATAGCAACGAGAGAGGAGAGTGTAATCTACATACCCTCGTATACCGACAGCGGAAGCGTTATGACACCGCGGTTGATGTAGTCGTACGTCTTCACGGCCCGACCGATCAAGCACCGAAACTACGGCACCCCCGAGTTCTAGCACATGTTCAACTCGATGATGATCCCCGGACTCCGATCCAGCAAAGTGTCGGGGAAGAGTTCCGTCAGCACGACGGCGTGGTGACGATCTTGATGTTCTACTGTCGCAGGGCTTCGCCTAAGCACCACTACAATATTATCGAGGACTATGGTGGAGGGGGGCACCGCACACGGCTAAGAGAACGATCTTGAAGATCAACTTGTGTGTCTAGAGGTGCCCCCCTGCCCCCGTATATAAAGGAGCAAGGGGGGAGGCCGGCCGGCCCTTGGGCGCGCCAAGGAGGAGGAGTCCTCCTCCTAGTAGGAGTAGGACTCCCCTCTTTCCTACTCCTACCAGGAGGGGGAAAGGAAGGGGGAGAGGGAGAAGGAAAAGGGGGGCGCCGCCCCCCTTCTCCTAGTCCAATTCGGACCAGAGGGGGAGGGGGCGCGCGGCCCACCCTAGCTGCCCCTCTCTCTCTCCACTAGGGACCATAAAGCCCATTACTTCTCCCGGGGGGGTTCTGGTAACCCTCCGGCACTCCGGTTTTCTCTGAAATCACCCGGAACACTTCCGGTGTCCGAATATAGTCGTCCAATATGTCAATCTTTATGTCTCGATCATTTCGAGACTCCTCGTCATGTCCGTGTTCACATCCGGGACTCCGAACAAACTTCGGTACATCAAAATATATAAACTCAAAATGAAACTGACATCGTAACGTTAAGCGTGCGGACCCTATGGGTTCGAGAACAATGTAGACATGACCGAGACATGTCTTCGGTCAATAACCAATAGTGGAACCTAGATGCTCATATTGGCTCCCACATATTCTACGAAGATCTTTTAACGGTCAGATCGCATAACAACATACTTTGTTCCCTTTGTCATCGGTATGTTACTTGCCCGAGATTCGATCGTCGGTATCTCAATACCTAGTTCAATCTCGTTACCGGCAAGTCTCTTTACTCGTTTCGTAATACATCATCTCGCAACTAACTCATTAGTTGCAATGCTTGCAAGGTTTATGTGATGTGCGTTACCGAGAGGGCCCAGAGATACCTCTCCGACAATCGGAGTGACAAATCCTAATCTCGAAATACGCCAACCCAACATGTACCTTTGGAGACACCTGTAGATCTCCTTTATAACCACCCAGTTACGTTGTGACGTTTGGTAGCACACAAAGTGTTCCTCCGACAAACAGGAGTTGCATAATCTCATAGTCATAGGAACATGTATAAGTCATGAAGAAAGCAATAGCAACATACTAAACGATCGGGTGCTAAGCTAATGGAATGGGTCATGTCAATCACATCATTCTCCTAATGATGTGATACCGTTAATCAAATGACAACTCATGTCTATGGTTAGGAAACATAACCATCTTTGATCAATGATCTAGTCAAGTAGAGGCATACTAGTGACACTCTGTTTGTCTATGTATTCACACATGTATTATGTTTCCGATTAATACAATTCTAGCATGAATAATAAACATTTATCATGATATAAGGAAATAAATAATAACTTTACTATTGCCTCTAGGGCATATTTCCTTCAGTCTCCCGCTTGCACTAGAGTCAATAATCTAGTTCACATCGACATGTGACCAACACCCAAAGGGTTTACTAGAGTCAATAATCTAGTTCACATCGCTATGTGATTAACACCCAAAGAGTACTGAGGTGTGATCATGTTTTTCTTGTGAGAGAAGTTTAGTCAACGGGTCTGCCACATTCAGATCCGTAAGTATTTTGCAAATTTCTATGTCAACAATGCTCTGCAAGGAGCTACTCTAGCTAATTGCTCCCACTTTCAATATGTATCCAGATTGAGACTTAGAGTCATCTGGATCAGTGTCAAAACTTGCACCGACGTAACCCTTTACGACGAACCTTTTGTCACCTCCATAATCGAGAAACATATCCTTATTCCACTAAGGATAATTTTGACCAATGTCTAGTGATCTACTCCTAGATCACTATTGTACTCCCTTGCCAAACTCAGGTCAGGGTATACAATAGGTCTGGTACACAGCATGGCATACTTTATAGAACCTATGGCTGAGGCATAGGGAATGACTTTCATTCTCTCTCTATCTTCTGACGTGGTCGGGTTTTGAGTCTTACTCAACTTCACACCTTTGTAACACAGGCAAGAACTCCTTCTTTGACTGTTCCATTTTGAACTACTTCAAAATCTCGTCAAGGTATGTACTCATTGAAAAACTTATCAAGCGTTTTGATCTATCTCTATAGATCTTGATGCTCAATATGTAAGCAGCTTCACCGAGGTCTTTCTTTGAAAAACTCCTTTCAAATATTCCTTTATGCTTTGCAGAATAATTCTACATTATCTCCGATCAACAATATGTCTTTCACATATACTTATCAGAAATGTTGTAGTGCTCCCACTCACTTTCTTGTAAATACAGGCTTCACCGCAAGCCTGTATGAAACTATATGCTTTGATCAACTTATCAAAGTGTATATTCCAACTCCAAGATGCTTGCACCAGTCCATAGATGGATCGCTAGAGCTTGCATATTTTGTTAGTACCTTTAGGATTGACAAAACCTTTTGGTTGCATCATATACAACTCTTCTTTAATAAATCCATTAAGGAATGCAGTTTTGTTTATCCATTCTCCAGATTTCATAAAATGCGGCAATTGCTAACATGATTCGGACAGACTTAAGCATAGATACGAGTGTGAAGCTCTCATCGTAGTCAACACCTTGAACTTGTCGAAAACCTTTTTGCGATAATTATAGCTTTGTAGATAGTAACACTACTATCAGCGTCCGTATTCCTCTTGAAGATCCATTTAATATCAATGGCTCGCCGATCATTGGGCAATTCAATCAAAGTGCATACTTTGTTCTCATACATGGATCTCATCTCAGATTTCATGGCCTCAAGCCATTTCGCGGAATCTGGGCTCATCATCGCTTCCTCATAGTTCGTAGGCTCGTCATGGTCAAGTAACATGACCTCCAGAATAGGATTACCGTACCACTCTGGTGCGGATCTCATTCTGGTTTACCTACGAGGTTCGGTAGTAACTTGATCTGAAGTTACATGATCATCATCATTAGCTTCCTCACTAATCGGTGTAGTAGTCACAGGAACAGATTTCTGTGATGAACTACTTTCCAATAAGGGAGCAGGTACAGTTACCTCATCAAGTTCTACTTTCCTCCCACTCACTTCTTTTGAGAGAAACTCCTTTTCTAGAAAGGATCAATTCAAAGCAACGAATATATTGCCTTCGGATCTATGATAGAAGGTGTACCCAACATTTTCTTTTGGGTATCCTATGAAGACGTACTTCTCCGATTTGGGTTAGAGCTTATCAGGTTGAAACTTTTTCACACAAGCATTGCAACCTCAAACTTTAAGAAACGACAGCTTAGGTTTCATACGGTGTCGTCTCAACGGATTTAGATGGTGCCCTATTTAACGTGAATGCAGCTGTCTCTAATGCATAACCCCAAAATGATAGTGGTAGATCGGTAAGAGACATCATAGATCGCACCATATCTAATAAAGTACGGTTATGACGTTCGGACACACCATTATGCTGTGGTGTTCCAGGTGGCGTGAGTAGTGAAACTATTTCACATTGTTTTTAACTGAAGGCCAAACTTGTAACTCAAATATTTTACTTCTGCGATCATATCGTAGAAACTTTCATTTTTGTTACGATGATTCTCCACTTCACTCTGAAATTCTTTGAACTTTTCAAATGTTTCAGACTTGTGTTTCATCAAGTAGATATACTCATATCTGCTCAAATCATCTGTGAAGATCAGAAAATAATGATACCTGCCACGAGCCTCAATATTCATCGGACCACATACATTAGTATGTATGATTTCCAACAAATCTGTTGCTCGCTCCATTGTTCTGGAGAACAGAGTCTTAGTCATCTTGCCCATGAGGCATGGTTCGCAAGCATCAACTGATTCATAATCAAGTGATTCCAAAAGGCCATCAGCATGGATTTTCTTCATGCGCTTTACACCAATATGACCTAAACGGCAGTGCCACAAATAAATTGCACCATCATTATTAACTTTGCATCTTTTGGTTTCAATATTATGAATATGTGTATCACTACGATTGAGATCCAACGAACCATTTTCATTGGGTGTGTAACCATATAAGGTTTTATTCATGTAAATAGAACAACAATTTATTCTCTTACTTAAATGAGTAACCATATTGCAATAAACATGATCAAATCATATTCATGCTCAACGCAAACACCAAATAACACTTATTTAGGTTCAACACTAATCCCAAAAGAATAGGGAGTGTGCGATGATGATCATATCAATCTTGGAACCACTTCCAACACACATCGTCACTTCACCCTTAACTAGTCTATGTTCATTCTGCAACTCCTGTTTCGAATTACTACTCTTAGCAACTGAACCAGTATCAAATACCGAGGGGTTGCTACGAAAACTAGTAAACTACACATCAATAATCTGTATATCAAATATACCTTTGTTCACTTTGCCATCCTTCTTATCCGCCAAATACTTGGGGCAGTTCCACTTCCAGTGACCAGTCCCTTTGCAGTAGAAGCACTTAGTCTCAGGCTTAGGACCAGACTTGGGCTTCTTCACTTGAGCAGCAACTTGCTTGCTGTTCTTCTTGAAGTTCCCCTTCTTCCCTTTGCCCTTTCTCTTGAAACTAGTGGTCTTGTCAACCATCAACACTTGATGTTTTTCTTGATTTCTACCTTCGCCGATTTTAGCATCGCAAAAAGCTTGGGAATTGTTTTCGTCATCCCTTGCATATTATCGTTCATCACGAAGTTCTACTAACTTGCTGATGGTGACTAGAGAATTCTGTCAATCACTATTTTATCTGGAAGGTTAACTCCCACTTGATTCAAGCGATTGTAGTACCCAGATAATCTGAGCACATGCTCACTGCTTGAGCTATTCTCCTCCATCTTTTGGCTATAGAACTTGTTGGAAACTTCATATCTCTCAACTCGGGTATTTGCTTGAAATATTAACTTCAACTCCTGGAACATCTCATATGGTCCATGGCGTTCAAAACATCTTTGAAGTCCCGATTCTAAGCCGTTAAGCATGGTGCACTAAACTATCAAGTAGTCATCATATTGAGCTAGCCAAATGTTCATAACGTCTGCATCTGCTCCTGCAATATGTCTGTCACCTAGCGGTGCATCAAGGACATAATTCTTCTGTGCAGCAATGAGGATAATCCTTGGATCATGGATCCAATCCGCATCATTGCTACTAACATCTTTCAACTTAGTTTTCTCTAGGAACATATCAAAAATAAACAGGGAGCAACATCGTGAGCTATTGATCTACAACATAGATATGCTAATACTACCAGGACTAAGTTCATGATAAATTAAAGTTCAATTAATCATATTACTTAAGAACTCCCACTTAGATAGACATCCCTCTAATCTTCTAAGTGATCACGTGATCCATATCAACTAAACCATGTCCGATCATCACATGAGATGGAGTAGTTTCAATGGTGAACATCACTATGTTGATCATATCTACTATATGATTCACGCTCGACCTTTCGGTCTCTGTGTTCCGAGGCCATATCTATCATATGCTAGGCTCGTCAAGTTTAACCTGAGTACTCTGTGTGTGCAACTGTTTTGCACCCGTTGTATTTGAACGTAGAGCCTATCACACCCGATCATCATGTGGTATCTCAGCACGAAGAACTTTTGCAACGGTGCATACTCAGGGAGAACACTAATACCTTGATAATTTAGTGAGAGATCATATTATAAAGCTACCATCAAACTAAGCAAAATAAGATGTATAAATGATAAACATCACATGCGATAAAAATAAGTGACATGATATGGCCATGATCATCTTGCGCCTTTGATCTCCATCTCCAAAGTACCGTCATGATATCTATTGTCACCGGCATGACACCATGACCTCCATCATCTTGATCTATATCAATGTGTCGTCACATGGTTGTCTCGCCAACAATTGCTCTTGCAACTATTGCTATCGCATAGCGATAAAGTAAAGCAATTATTTGGTGCTTGCATCTTATGCAATAGAGAGATAACCATAAGGCTTTTGCCTGTTGCCAGTAACTTCAACAAAACATGATCATATCATACAACAACTTATATCTCATCACGTCTTGACCATATCACATCACAACATGCCCTGCAAAAACAAGTTAGAAGTCCTCTACTTTGCTGTTGCAAGTTTTACGTGGCTGCTACGAGCTGTGCAAGAATCGTTCTTACCTACGCATCAAAACCACAATGATAGTTTGTTAAGTTGGTGATGTTTTAACCTTCGCAAGGACCGGGCGTAGCCACACTCGGTTCAACTAAAGTTGGAGAAACTGACACCCGCCAGCCACCTGTGTGCAAAGCACGTCGGTAGAACCAGTCTCGCGTAAGCGTACGCGTAATGTCGGTCTGGGTCGCTTCATCCAACAATACCGCCGAACCAAAGTGTGACATGATGGTAAGCAGTATGACTTATATCGCCCACAACTCACTTGTGTCCAACTCGTGCATAACATCAACGCATAAAACCTAGGCTCGGATGCCACTGTTGGGGAACGTAGTAATTTCAAAAAAAATCCTACGCACACGCAAGATCATGGTGATGCATAGCAACGAGAGGGGAGAGTGTAATCTATGTACCCTCGTAGACTGACAGCGGAAGCGTTATGACAACGCGGTTGGTGTAGTCGTACGTCTTCACGGCCCGACCGATCAAGCACCGAAACTACAGCACCTCCGAGTTCTAGCACACGTTCAGCTCGATGACGATCCCCGGACTCTGATCCAGCAAAGTGTCGGGGAAGAGTTCCGTCAGCACGACGGCGTGGTGACGATCTTGATGTTCTACTATCGCAGGGCTTCGCCTAAGCACCACTACAATATTATCGAGGACTATGGTGGAGGGGGGCACCGCACACAGCTAAGAGAACAATCTTGAAGATCAACTTGTGTGTCTAGAGGTGCCCCCCTGCCCCCGTATATAAAGGAGCAAGGGGGGAGGCTGGCCGGCCCTTGGGCGCGCCAAGGAGGAGGAGTCCTCCTCCTAGTAGGAGTAGGACTCCCCTCTTTCCTACTCCTACTAGGAGGGGGAAAGGAAGGGGGAGAGGGAGAAGGAAAGGGGGGCGCCGCCCCCCTTCTCCTAGTACAATTCGGACCAGAGGGGGAGGGGGCGCGCGGCCCACCCTGGCCGCCCCTCTCTCTCTCCACTAGGGCCCATAAAGCCCATTACTTCTCCCGGGGGGGGTTCCGGTAACCCTCCGGCACTCCGGTTTTCTCCGAAATCACCCGGAACACTTCCGGTGTCCCAATATAGCCGTCCAATATATCAATCTTTATGTCTCGATCATTTCGGGACTCCTCATCATGTCCGTGATCACATCCGGGACTCCGAACAAACTTCGATACATCAAAATATATAAGCTCATAATGAAACTGTCATCGTAACGTTAAGCGTGCGGACCCTATGGGTTCGAGAACAATGTAGACATGACCGAGACATGTCTCCGGTCAATAACCAATAGCGGAACCTGGATGCTCATATTGGCTCCCACATATTCTACGAAGATCTTTTATCGGTCAGGCCGCATAACAACATACTTTGTTCCCTTTGTCATCGGTATGTTACTTGCCCGAGATTTGATCGTCGGTATCTCAATACCTAGTTCAATCTCGTTACCGGCAAGTCTCTTTACTTGTTTCGTAATACATCATCTCGCAACTAACTCATTAGTTGCAATGCTTGCAAGGCTTATGTGATGTGCATTACCGAGAGGGCCCAGAGATACCTCTCCGACAACTAGAGTGACAAATCCTAATCTCGAAATACGCGAACCCACCATGTACCTTTGGGGACACCTGTAGAGCTCCTTTATAATCACCCAGTTACGTTGTGACGTTTTGTAGCACACAAAGTGTTCCTCCGGCAAACGGGAGTTGCATAATCTCATAGTCATAGGAACATGTATAAGTCATGAAGAAAGCAATAGCAACATACTAAACGATCGGGTGCTAAGCTAATGGAATGGGTCATGTCAATCACATCATTCTCCTAATGATGTGATCCCGTTAATCAAATGACAACTCATGTCTATGGTTAGGAAACATAACCAGCTAGTCAAGTAGAGGCATACTAGTGACACTCTGTTTGTCTATGTATTCACACATGTATTATGTTTCCGGTTAATACAATTCTAGCATGAATAATAAACATTTATCATGATATAAGGAAATAAATAATAACTTTATTATTGCCTCTAGGGCATATTTCCTTCAGGTAGTTGTACTACCTTGTCGTCCGCAAGTTGGTATTGTTGTTAACGATCTTTTGGTATGAACTTGCATTTGCTTCCAACCATCATGCCGAGGGTCGATGTGGATATAAAGCTGAATCATTTTTTTCGAAACGAATTTTCAGGCACCTGATTTTTATTTGATGGGTAGCTTAAGCACCCGCTGTTCGAATTCCCAGTTCTCCAATTTTTTCGAAACAAGTGCATGCACTTATTATCACGATAAAAAAACAATATCTGTGTTGCATCCCAGTTATCAGTCTGTACTTGCAGAATTCTCTCATTTATTGAGCACGTATATTGTTTTTTCAGGTTGAGCAAGTTTCAACTGGGATGTAGATTACCCAGGGTTGTTTTGTCTTGAACAGGCCCAGCCCATGACGACAACGGGGCACAAAGCTCCAGCAGGTATCTACTGGCCTCTGCCCCGCCAGCGTTAGTTATATTTTGTCTTACAACATCCGCAGGCAGTTTTTTTACTGAATCAAACACATAGCCCAGTTCTATTTTCCTCTTGAAACGCAGGTCCTACATCCGTTTTCTAATCTCTACCTATAGTTTTACTAGTTCATATACACGTATCATTATATTGAAAACACATAAAATTCCTTTTTCATATTTACATCCTTATTTTTTTGTTTTTTCCCACCCAGCACTGATTTTTTACCACTGGTTTTCCCTTAAACCAACTAAATTGTCCCACGTCTTATTTGCTTACAAAAACAAAATGATTTTTTTGGCAAATGAATAAGTTCTTAAAAAATGTTTATCATTTCAGGATTACAACAGTTCGGACTCCACCGAAATATGCAAAATAAGGTTGGACTTTTTGATCGTGGTCCTCGGCAGAAAACGGGCTGCAATAAATTACTTAAGAATTAGCAAATGGGCTGCAAATTATAAAAAATAGCAAATGGGCTTTATGTTGTCTGCCACAGATTTGGAGGCTGACTTGTTGGCCTACTAAGTTCATGCATACACAAGGTTTCTCAAAAAAGAAACTTAGTCAACAATCGACTCTACCAGCGTCAGACCGTTAGATGTCAATCTAACAGCAATCATGCTTCTTCAGTCTCTGATCTTCCTGCCCCAGCCGCCCAAACCAGCGCCATCGGAACCGCCTGCTCCCGCCTCCCGTGGCCGGCAGTGCTGCCAGGAAGGCCTCACGACCCCATCATACTCGCATCCCTGGCCTGTCTATCCCTCTACTCACCCACACCTCATGTTATTTTCCGGCGACAGCAGCCAAACCAGTCAACCCTCGTACTCTCCACCGCGTGGGCAGCCACTGCCGTGTCTTCCCCGGCTCCGTGTCGTTCCCTTTGTAGGCCTCGTCGTCGTCCACCGCCCTGGTGCTCTTGGTGCGGCGTGGTCAACGATGTCCATCCAACAGCCGTAGTGCTTCTTCAACCTCTGGTCTTCTTGCCCCAGCCGCCCAAAGCAGCGTCGGTCGTGCCGCATGCTCCTGACTCTTGTGGCCGGCTGTGCTGCCACGGAGGCCTCACCGTCCCCATACTACTCCCACCGCTGGCCAGGTCATCCCTCCACTCACCCACTCCCCCTATTATTCTACGGCGATGCCAGCCTCACACCGCAGCCAAACCAGTGAACCCTCGTACTCCTCTTTGTGCGGGAATCCACTGCCGCATCTTCCTCGGCTCCGCGTCGTCCCCTTCCTAGGCCTCGCCGTCGTCCACCGCCGTGGTGCTCTCAGCGCGGCGTGGTCAATGTGGTCAATGACCGACTTCCATCGGAAGAGTACTGTACATGGAGAGGCTGACAGCTGGGTCCACGGCAGCCGCAAGGAAGTGCCTCCTTATTACGCGCAAAATAATTATTCCTCCACCTGACAACAGGGACCCACCGGACGGGCCACCAGTATTTCGTGGAAAAAACGTTCCCCCCCTGATTGCTGGGACCCACCGGACGGGCTACCGTATTTCACAAAAAAACGTTTGCCCCTGACTGCTGGGACCCACCGGACGGACCACCGTATTTCGCGAAAAAACGTTCCCCCGCTGTCAGCTCGGACCCATCAGAAGTGCCTCCTTATTACGCACAGAAAAATGAATACTCCCCCTGCTAGCTGGGACCCAACCTGGTGGGAGGCTGACTTGTGGGCCTACTAAGTTGACGAGGATGGAGGGCTTTGTCAACTTAGTCAATATGAACGATTCTAGCTCCAGTGACCGAACGATGTCCATCCAACGACCGTAGTGCTTCTTCAACCTCTGGTCTTCTTGCTCCAGCCGCCCAAAGCCGCGCCGGTCGTGCCACGTGCTCCTGCCTCTCGTGGCCGGCTATGATGCCGCGGAGGCCTCACCGCCCCTACTACTCCCACCGCTGGCCCATGCTATCCCTCTACTCACCCACACCCCCTGTTATTCTGCGGTGACGGCAGCCTCACGCCGCAGCCGAACCAGTGAATCCTCATACTCTTCTCCGCGTGGGCATCCACTGTCGCGTCTTCCCTGGCTCCACGTCGTCCCCTTCCTAGGCCTCGCCGTCGTCCACCACCTTGGTGCTCTCGGCGCGGCGTGGTCAATGTGGTCAACGACCGACTTCCAACAAAGAGTACTGTACGTGGAGAGGCTGACAGCTAGGTCCACGGCCACACCCCAGTTTTTTGTGATTTGCCAAGTAAGTCGCTTTGTCAGGCCTGTTGGGCTGCAAATCTTTCAAGACGAGCAGAGCTTCATTCGGCTGGCCGAGAAAATGGCCCATCAGTAATGAGAAATGGGTTGTACATTTTTAAAACACATCAAACCAGCAATTTGTTTAAAATATCTTTTTTTTATTTCGAGATTTTAAATTACATTAATTTTTATGCGTGGAGAATTTGTTGGATTTTATATTGATATACATTTATTTTTAAAATCAGTTTGAATGTGAGTCGGAATTTCGGGATTAAAAACAGTTCGGACCGCACCGAAATATGCAAAATTTTGTTAATTTTTTAACCGTGGCCACAATATGGGCTGTAATGCTAACAAAAAGAATATGGGCTCCAAAAAAACCTTAAGAATTAGCAAATGCGCTGTGAATTATTAGAAATAATGGCAGATGGGTTGTATGTTGTTTTCCACAGATTTGAGGCTTTCCTAAAAAAAGGTTGACGCACAAGCAGTGACTGTTGGATGTCCATCAAACGGCCGTCGTGCTTCTTCAATCTCTGCTCTTCCTGCTCCAGCCGCTCAAACAAGCGCCAGCAGGACTGCCTGCTCCCTCCTCACCACGGCCGGCTGTGCTGCCACGCAGGCCTCACCGCTCCATCGTATTCCCATCGCTGGCCTAGCCATCCCTCTACTCACCCACACCTGCTGTTATTCTCCGGCAATGGCAGACGAACCAGTAAACCCTCGTACAGTCGTACTCCCCTCCGCATGGGAAACAACTGCCGAGTCTTCCCTGCCTCCGTGTCGTTCCCTTCCTAGGCCTCGCCGTCGTCCACCGCCCTGGTGCTCTCGGCGCGGCCTGGTCAACATGATCAACGACCGACATGCATCTGAAGTGGACTGTATGTGGAGAGGCCGACAGTTGGGTCCACAGCCGCACGCAAGGAAATGCGTGCTTATTACGCGCAAAACAATGATTCCTTCACCTGACATCAGGGACCCATCGAAAGGGCCTCTGTATTTCGCGAAAAAAACGTTACCGCCGCTGACAGCTCAGACCCACCAGCTATATCTTCGCACACAAGGAAGTGCCTCCTTATTACGCTCAAAAAATTAATACCCCCCTGCTAGCTGGGACCCACCTTGGTGGGAGGCTGACTTGTAGGCCAACTAAGTTGACGGGGACGAAGGGCTTTGTCAACTTAGTCAATATGCACGATTCTAGCTCCAGTGACCGTACGATGTCCATCCAACGGCCGTAGTGCTTTTTCAACCTCTGGTCTTCTTGCTCCAGCCGCCCAAACCAGCGCTAGTCGTGCCTCGTGCTCCTGCCTCCCGTGGCCGGCTGCGATGCGGCGGAGGCCTCACCACCCCTACTACTCCCACCGCTGGCCAGGGCATCCCTCTACTCACCCACACCCCCTGTTATTCTGCGGCAACGGCAGCCTCACACCGCAGCGAACCAGTGAACCCTCATACTCCTCTATGCGTGGGCATCCACTACCGCGTCTTCCCCGGCTCCGTGTCGTCCCCTTCCTAGGCCTCGCCGTCGTCCACCGCCCTGGTGCTCTCGGTGCGGCGTGGTCAACATGGTCAACGAACGACTTCCATCGGACGTGGACTGTACGTGAAGAGGCTGACAACTGGGTCCACGGCCGCAGCAAGGAAGTGCCTCCTTATTACGTGCAAAATAATTATTCCTCCACCTGACAGCGGGACCCACCGGATGGGCCACCGTATTTTGCGAAAAAAATGTTTCCCCCTGATTGCTGGGACCCACCAGCTACATCTTCGCACGCAAGGAAGTGCGTCCGGGCAAAAAAAACAAAACGATTCGCCCCCTGACTGCTGGGACCGACCAGCTACATCTTCGCAGGCAAGGAAGTGCCTGACAGTCGGGACCCACCTGGTCGAAGCGTACGTAGTGTTGTCATTCTGGCCGCGAACGTGTACGTACATACTGGTCGATGTAGAGGCGCGCACGTGTCATAGTAGAGGCACGCACGTAGCATGTACACGTACATACAGCGTCCAGGGTGCAAGAAAGAAAATATGGCCACGTATGTGTACATACGGGCGGGGTGTCGAACGCCTACTCGCGCATACGTACGGCCAGGGCTCGTGTATGTGGCTGGGTCGGAACGGAGAAATAGCGTCGTCGTCGTGTTCATGGGGAGGCAATGGAATGCGTCGTGTTCATGGGGAGGCAACGGAATGCGTCGTGTTCATCGGGTGGGCTTGGACGGAACAGGCAATGGAAACGAGGCTTGGTGTACCGCAGAACGGAGGAAACGGCCTTGTGTTCGACCGGCCACGTTCGAAACGGGATCCTGTTCATCGGGAGGGGTCTGGCGTACCGCAAAATAGAGGAAAAAACGGACCTCCTACGGTCGAAACGGGGGTCCTGTTGATCGGGAGGGGTGTGGCATACCGCAAAACGAATGAAACGGACTTGTGTTGGAGCGCTACGGTCGAAACGGGTGTCCTGTTCATCGGGAGGGGTGTGGCGTACCGCAAAACGGGACTCCACAGGATGCTGTTCATCTCCACCGTCGACCCCCTCCAGCCTCCATGAGCTACTGTTCATCCATCCTTCACGGGCTCCTGTTCATCCAGCCTCCACGGCGCGCTACTCCACCGGCTACTGTTCAACCACCCCTCCACCATCTACTGTTCATCCAGCCCTCCACACCACGGGGTCCTGTTCAACCACCCCTCAACGGGCACCCCTCCATCGTCTACTATTCATCCAGCCCTCCACACCACGGGGTCCTGTTCAACCACCCTCCACCGTCTACTGTTCATCCAGCCCTCCACACCACGGGGTCCTGTTCATCCACCCCTCCACGGGCACCCCTCCACCGTCTACTGTTCATCCAGCCCTCTACCACACCATGGGGTCCTGTTCATCCAGAGGCAATGCCACCACTCACTGTTCATCCAACCCCCCCCCCCCCCCCGCAATGCTCACTGTTCATCCCATCAATCGGCTTCAGTTAGCAGCAGTAGCGAAGGAATCGCTCGATCGGTTCAGTTAATAGCCATCATCAAT
This sequence comes from Triticum aestivum, assembly GCF_018294505.1. Classification (NCBI taxonomy): domain Eukaryota; kingdom Viridiplantae; phylum Streptophyta; class Magnoliopsida; order Poales; family Poaceae; genus Triticum; species Triticum aestivum. Next base: position 627,912,064 of record NC_057800.1, read on the forward strand.
CGCTCGGGTTCAGTAACGCGTAGCCTGCAGTGCAATCGCTTGGGTTCAGTTAGAGCCCAACGCCTTGCTCGGGTTCAGTTAGAGCCAACGCCTCGCACACACACATGTACGTGTACTTGAGAAATGCGCATCGCTCGGCCCTCGACCTCCCACCGTAACCGGGAACTCCCCGAAATTTTCCTCCCCCTGGCTTCTACCACGGTTTTTTTCGTCATGGACGGCCCAAAGAATGTCATGCAGCTGCGTCTCCGGCCCGCCCAGGACGAAAAGCCCATTTTCTGTCATGATTTTTTGTCATAGAAGTAGGAGCCCACCACATCTATGATGATACCAGGTTTTGTCACAATTATTGTCATAGAAGTGTCATATGTATGACAGAAAAAAATTTCGTTCGGCCCAAAATGTCACGGATGTATCTTTTTTTGTAGTCCTAGTATCCACTACGTCTTGAGATTGATGTTGCTATGACTTTGCAATGGTTAATGCTTGTCACTAGGGCCCGAGTGCTATGATTTCAGATCTGAACACTTTATGTTTTCATGAATATATTTGTGTTCTTGATCTTATCTTGCAAGTTATACGCGCCTATTAGTTGTTATGATCCGCATACCGGAAGTGACAATAGTTGGGATTCTTTCCGATGATTACCATTGTTTGAGGAGTTCATGTATTCACTATGTGTTAATGCTTTGTTCCGGTTCTCTATTAAAAGGAGGCCTTAATATCCCTTAGTTTCCTTATGGACTCCACTGCCATGGGAGGGTAGGAAAAAAGATGTCATGCAAGTTCTTCTCATAAGCACGTATGACTATATACGGAATACATGCCTACATTACATTGATGAATTGGAGCTAGTTCTATGTCGCCCTAGGTTATAACTGTCACATGATGAATATCATCCAACATAGTTATCCATCACCGATCCAATGCCTACGACTTTTGCATATTGATCTTGCTAAGTTACTATAGCTGTTACAATCACTATAAAACTACTACTGCTAGTGTGCTACTATTACTGTTACTATTGCTACAACTGCTATCAAACTATCATACTACTGTGCTACTGATCACTTTGCTACAAATATTTAGGTCTCCAGGTGTGGTTGAATTGACAACTCAACTACTAATACCTGCAAATATTCTTTGGCTCCCCTTGTGTCGAATCAATAAATTTGGGTAGAATACTCTACTCTCAAAAACTGTTGCGAGCCCCTATACTTGTGGGTTATCAATAACCTAACACATCCATAGATTGATGCATCATGTGAGTAAACATGTCGACTATTTGAGAGGTTGGCGCAGTGACCGCCTTTGCAGAACTCTAAACTTAGGCCCCTCATGGTTGCTCACCGGTCACCGCCACGCTGCACAAAGCACATATGGTCAAACCAAATGAGCCGGTCGGTGTTCACCAAAGGGCATATCGTTAACCATGGCCATACAACACCACAAAATGAATATACCTCGACATGAATAGACTCTAATCAATTGAAAATTTTAATCCTCAATATTGCTGAATAGACCCAGGCATTTCAGGATTGATTCCATGATTACATACAGGATTAGCAGTGTTAAGGATTGATTCGACGACAAGATTGATTCAATAATTAACATAGCTAAAATGCACACACACACACAAACGAATAGTCTAACAAAGTAAAAGGCGACATCCTAGAAAAAAATAAAGCCAGATGAGGCTAAAATTATGCTCATGTCAAGGGAGGAGGTGGAATGATCTGGAGATCATGCCGCCACCCATGTTTGGTAAAAATCTACTTGGCCACCCACTCGAACTACACACTGAAGGAAATATGCCCTAGAGGTAATAATAAAGTTGTTATTTATATTTCCTTATATCATGATAAATGTTTATTATTCATGCTAGAATTGTATTAACCAGAAACTTAGTACATGTCTGAATACATAGACAAACAAAGTGTCACTAGTATGCCTCTACTTGACTAGCTCGTTAATCAAAGATGGTTAAGTTTCCTAGCCATGGACATGAGTTGTCATTTGATGAATGGGATCACATCATTAGAGAATGATGTGATTGACATGACTCATCCGTTAGCTTAGCACTATTATCGTTTAGTTTATTGCTATTGCTTTATTCATGACTTATACATGTTCCTATGACTATGAGATTATGCAACTCCCGAATACCGGAGGAACGCTTAGTGTGCTATCAAACATCACAACGTAACTGGGTGATTATAAAGATGCTCTATAGGTGTCTCCGATGGTGTTTGTTGAGTTGGCATAGATCGAGATTAGGATTTGTCACTCCGATTGTCGGAGAGGTATCTCTGGGCCCTCTCGGTAATGCACATCACTATAAGCCTTGCAAGCAATGTGACTAATGAGTTAGTTGCAGGATGTTGCATTACGGAACAAGTAAAGAGACTTTCCAGTAACGAGATTGAACTAGGTATTGAGATACCGACGATCGATTCTCGGGCAAGTAACATACCGATGACGAAGGGAACAACATATGTTGTTATGCGGTTTGACCAATAAAGATCTTCGTACAATATGTAGGAACCAACATGAGCATCCAGGTTCCGCTATTGGTTATTGACCGGAGATGAGTCACGGTCATGTCTACGTAGTTCTCGAACCCGTAGGGTCTGCACGCTTAACGTTCGATCACAATCGGTGATGACCCACAAGTACAGGGGATCTATCATAGTCCTTTCGATAAGTAAGAGTGTTGAACCCAATGAGGAGCAGAAGGAAATGATAAGCAGTTTCCAACAAGGTATTCTCTGCAAGTACTGAAATAAGTGGTCACAGATAGTTTTGTCATAGGATAATTTGTAACAAGCAACAAGTAACAAAAGTAAATAAAGTGCAACAAGGTGGCCCAATCCTCTTTGTAGCAAAGGACAAGCCTGGACAAACTCTTATATAGAGAAAAGCGCTCCCGAGGACACATGGGAATATCGTCAAGCTAGTTTTCATCACGCTCATATGATTCGCGTTCGGTACTTTGATAATTTGGTATGTGGGTGGACCGGTGCTTGGGTACTGTCCTTACTTGTACAAGCATCCCACTTATGATTAACCTCTATTGCAAGCATCCGCAACTACAACAAAAGTATTAAGGTAAACCTAACCATAGCATGAAACATATGGATCCAAATCAGCCCCTTACGAAGCAACGCATAAACTAGGGTTTAAGCTTCTGTCACTCTAGCAACCCATCATCTACTTATTACTCCCCAATGCCTTCCTCTAGGCCCAAACAATGGTGAAGTGTCATGTAGTCGATGTTCACATAACACCACTAGAGGAGAGACAACATACATCTCATCAAAATATCGAACGAATACCAAATTCACATGACTACTAATAGCAAGACTTCTCCCATGTCCTCAGGAACAAAAGTAACTACTCACAAAGCATAAACATGTTCATAATCAGAGGGGTATTAATATGCATATAGGATCTGAACATATGATCTTCCACCAATTAAACCAACTAGCATCAACTACAAGGAGTAATTAACACTTCTAGCAACCTACTAGCACCAATCCCGGACTTGGAGAGAAGAATTGGATACAAGAGATGAACTAGGGTTTTGAGAGGAGATGGTGCTGATGAAGATGTTGATGGAGATTGCCCTCTCCCGATGAGAGGAGCGTTGGTGATGACGATGGCGATGATTTCCCCCTCTGGGAGGGAAGTTTCCCCGGCAGAACAGCTCCGCCAGAGCCCTAGATTGGTTCCGCCAAGGTTCCGCCTCGTGGCGGCGGAGTTTCGTCCGAGAAGATGGCTTCTTATTTTTTCCCATCGAAAGACTTCATATAGTAGAAGATGGTCACCGCAGGGCCACCAGGGGGCCCACGAGGTAGGGGGCGCGCCCCCACCCTCGTGGGTAGGGTGTGGCCCCCCTGGTGAAGTTCTTGCTCTCAGTATTTTTTATATATTTGGAAAACGTCTTCTGTGGAGTTTTAGGACTTTTGGATCTGTGCAGAATAGGTCTCTAATATCTGCTCCTTTTCCAGCCCAGAATCCCAGCTGCCGGCATTCTCCCTCTTTATGTAAACCTTGTAAAATAAGAGAGAATAGGCAAAAGTATTGTGACATGATGTGTAATAACAGCCCATAATGCAATAAATATCGATATAAAAGCATGATGCAAAATGGACGTATCAACGCCCCCAAGCTTAGACATCTCTTGTCCTCAAGCGAAAACCCGAAATCGAAAAATATGTCCACATGTTTAGGGATAGAGGTGTCGATAAAAATTAAATATGGACATGAGGGCACCATGATCATTCCTAGAACAGCAACTTATATAATTCTTGTCATATGATTTCTTATGCTAGAGTAATAATTCAATCACAATTTCAAGTATGAATCATAAACTTCATTGAAAACTAACAAACTATAATCTCAGTCATTGGAGCAATTGCAATTTATCATAACATAGGAAAGAGTCAATATATAAGAGCTTTTCAGCAAGTCCACATACTCAACTATCATATAGTCTTTCACAATTGCTGACACTCATGCAATACTTACGGGTATGGAGTTTTAATCGGACATAGAGAAAGATAGGGGCTTATAGTTTTGCCTCCCAACGTTTTACCTCAAGGGTAATGTCAACAATAATAGTTCATGAAAACTCACATCCAATTAGCCATATATACCAGGATCTTTCCAACATACTGTGCTTGCCAAAGGATAAAATGTAAAAAGGAAGGGTGAAGATCACCATGACTCTTATGCAAGGTAGGAGATAAAAGTAAAAGATAGGCCCTTCGCAGAGGGAAGCAGAGGTTGTCATGCGCTTTTATGGTTGGATGCACAAAATCTTAATGCGAAAGAACGTCACTTTATATTGCCACTTGTGATATGGACCTTTATTATGCAGTCTGTCGCTTTTATTTCTTCCATATCACACGATCGTATAAAGCTTATTTTCTCCCACACTAATAAGTCATACATATTTAGAGAGCAATTTTTATTGCTTGCACCGATGACAACTTACTTGGAGGATCTTACTCAATCCATAGGTAGGTATGGTGGACTCTCATGGCAAAACTGGTTTAAGGGTATTTGGAAGCACAAGTAGTATCTCTACTTAGTGCGATGAATTTGGCTAGCATGAGAGGGAAAGGCAAGCTCAACCATGTTGGATGATCCGTGACAATATAATTTATCTCAGATGTAAGAAAACATAACCCATTACGTTGTCTTCCTTGTCCAACATCAACACTTTAGCACGTCATATTTTAATGAGTGCTCACAATCATAAAAGATGTCCAAGATAGTATATCTATATGTGAAGACCTCTCTTTCTTTATTACTTCCTATTAATTGCAACGATGACCAAAACTATGTTTGTCAACCCTCAACAACTTTTATTCATCATACTTTTTCTATGTGAGCTCATTACTCTCCATTAGATCCATATGATCTCTTTGTTTCTTTTTATTTCTTTCTCCTTTTCTTTTATTCATTTAGGATCATGGCAAATAATCAAGCCCTTGACTCAACACTAATCTTTATTATATAGCTCACGGACTCAATTACATAGAAGGATAATAAAGCAAAACTCACAACTAGATCATGCTAAGAGCTTTTATTCTACTAGATCAAGATATTACCAAAAGGATCGAACTAAGAAAAATGGTAAAGATAAAAGTGATGGTGATACGATACCGGGGCAATCCCCCAAGCTTGGCAGTTGCCAAGGGGAGTGCCCATACCCGATGCTCAATTCTTCTTTGTTGGTGAAGAAGGTGGAGTTGTTGATGATGGATAGTCACACATCGAGCGTAGGAGGTCTTCTAACTTGCAGATAATGCCTTTGAGTGCAATGATATGCTCCTTCAACAAAATATTTTCACGTGTGAGATAATTATTTTGTATACGAGCTAACTCAATCATCTTGAAAGATTCGATCTCAGTTGGGGTAAGAAGACTGTGATCAAGTTGAAGGATGTCTGCTGTTGCCGGAACTTGGTCCTCCATTGCCTTCTTGATCCCTTCATCCTTGCTGATCTCCATGGGTTCTTCTCTCTTCAGCTCGATCTTCATTAGCCAAGCATCATTTCCCTCATGGTTGGAGGGGAAGGGAGACGACATAGTGCCTGGCCTTGAAAATCCTGACAGAAAACAGCTCGAAACAAATACAGGAGATTTTTGCGTGATACAGGAGTCAAAACCACCGGGAGATTATATAATGAATTTTTACCGACCAAAATACATGTCATGTAAGAAAACAGAGTCCGGAAAGCGCACAAGGTGCCCACGAGGTAGGGGGCGCCTAGGGGGGGTAGGGCGCGCCCTCCACCCTCGTGGAGCCCTCATGTCCTTCCCGGACTGCTTCTTATTTTTCTTTTTTCTAAATATTCCAAAACAGAGAAATATTGCCTTAAAAACTGTTTTGGAGTCGGTTTACTTACCGTACCACATACCTATTCCTTTTCGGAGTCTGAAACGTTCCCGAAAGTGTCCCTTATGTATTCCTCCGGGGTTACGGTTTCAATAACATTGGTTTCAACATTTATGGGATTACCTGAGATATAATGTTTGATTCTTTGACCGTTCACCACCTTCGGATTTGTGCCTTCGAAGTTGTTGATTTTTATGGCACCGGAACGATAGACCTCCTCGATAACATAAGCACCTTCCCATTTAGAGAGAAGTTTTCCTGCAAAAAATCTTAAACGAGAGTTGTATAGCAATACATAATCACCTACATTAAACTCACGCTTTTGTATCCTTTTGTCATGCCATCTTTTAACTTTTTCTTTAAACAACTTGGCATTTTCATAGGCTTGGGTTCTCCATTCATCAAGTGAGCTAATGTCAAATAACCTCTTCTCACCGGCAAGTTTGAAATCATAATTGAGTTCTTTAATGGCCCAATATGCCTTGTGTTCTAGTTCGAGAGGTAAGTGACATGCTTTTCCATAAACCATTTTATAAGGAGACATACCCATAGGATTTTTATATGCAGTTCTATAGGCCCATAATGCATCATCAAGTTTCTTGGACCAATTCTTTCTAGATCTATTAACATTCTTTTGCAAAATTAATTTGAGCTCTCTATTACTCAATTCTACTTGACCACTAGACTGTGGGTGATAAGGAGATGCAATTCTATGATTAACATCATATTTAGCAAGCATTTTACGGAAAGCACCATGAATAAAATGTGAACCACCATCAGTCATTAAATATCTCGGGACTCCGAATCTTGGAAAAATAACTTCTTTAAGCATTTTAATAGAAGTGTTATGATCAACACTACTAGTTGGAATAGCTTCTACCCACTTAGTAACGTAATCAACAGCAACTAAAATATGTGTATATCCATTAGAGGAAGGAAAGGGTCCCATATAGTCAAAGCCCCAAACATCAAATGGTTCAATAACGAGTGAATAGTTCATAGGCATTTCTTGACGTCTACTAATATTACCAATTCTTTGACATTCATCACAAGATAAGACGAACTTACGGGCATCCTTGAAGAGAGTAGGCCAATAAAAACCAGATTGCAATACCTTATGTGCAGTTCTATCTCCAGCATGGTGTCCTCCATAAGCTTCGGAGTGACACTTGCGTAGGATCTGTTCCTGTTCATGCTCAGGTACACAACGTCTAATAACACCATCTACTCCTTCTTTATAAAGATGTGGGTCATCCCAAAAGTAATGCCTCAAATCATAGAAGAACTTTTTCTTTTGCTGGTATGTGAAACTAGGTGGTATAAACTTAGCAACAATGTAATTAGCATAATCAGCATACCATGGAGCAGTATGAGAAGCATTTATGACATTTAATTGCTCATCAGGAAAGCTATCATCAATAGGAAGTGGGTCATCAAGCACATTTTCTAACCTAGACAAGTTGTCTGCAACGGGGTTCTCAGCTCCCTTTCTATCAACAATATGTAAGTCAAATTCTTGTAGCAAGAGAACCCATCTAATAAGTCTAGGTTTAGCATCTTTCTTTTCCATGAGATATTTAATAGCAGCGTGATCAGTGTGAATAGTTACTTTAGAATCAACAATATAAGGTCTGAACTTATCACAAGCAAATACAACTGATAAGAATTCTTTTTCAGTAGTAGCATAATTTGTTTGACCATTGTCTAGGGTTTTACTAACATATTGAATAACATTTAATTTCTTATCAACTCTTTGTCCTAGAACAGCACCTACAGCATAATCACTAGCATCACACATAATTTCAAAGGGTGAATTCCAATCAGGTGGCTGAACAATAGGTGCAGAAATCAATGCTTTCTTAAGTATTTCAAATGCTTCTACACAATCATCATCAAAAACAAATGGTATATCTTTTTGTAATAAATTAGTCAGAGGCCGAGAAATTTTTGAGAAGTCCTTAATGAACCTCCTATAAAATCTGGCATGACCAAGGAAACTTCTTATACCTTTGATGTCCTTGGGACATGGCATCTTTTCAATAGCATCAACCTTGGCTTTATCAACTTCAATACCTCTTTCAGAAACTTTATGCCCCAAGACAATACCTTCATTGACCATAAAATGGCACTTTTCCCAATTCAAGACAAGATTGTTTCTTCGCATCTCTGCAAAACTCGATCAAGGTTGATTAAGCAATCATCAAAAGAAGATCCATAGACGGAAAAGTCGTCCATGAAAACCTCACAAATCTTTTTACAAAAGTTAGAGAATATAGCCATCATGCATCTTTGAAAGGTAGCAGGTGCATTACATAAACCAAAAGGCATACGTCTATAAGGAAAATTACCAAAAGGGCATGTAAAAGTAGTCTTTGATTGATCTTTGGCTGGCACAGGTATTTGAGAGAAACCAGAATAACCATCTAGAAAGAAAAAAATGTGTATGTTTGGATAATCTTTCTAGCATTTGATCAATAAAAGGTAAGGGGTAATGATCCTTTTTAGTTGCCTTATTTAATTTGCGGAAATCAATTACCATCCTATAACTTGTAATAATTCTTTGAGGAAACAATTCATCTTTATCATTAGGAACAATAGTAATACCTCCCTTCTTAGGGACATAATGGACATGACTTACCCACTAACTATCAGCAACGGGATAGATTATACCTGCCTCAAGGAGCTTTAGTATTTCCTTTCTTACCACTTCTTTCATTTTAGGATTCAGCCGTCGTTGGTGATCACGAACTGGTTTAGCATCTTCTTCCAAATTAATTTTATGTTGACATGGGACTAATGCCCTTAAGATCATCTAGAGTATACCCAATAGCAGCATGGTGCTTCTTCAGAGTTTTCAATAATCTCTCTTCCTCATGCTCTGAAAGGTTAGCACTAATAATAACAGGATATATCTTTTTGTCATCAAGATAAGCATATTTAAGAGTATCAGGTAACGGTTTAAGCTCAAACACAGGATCACCCTTGGGTGGAGGAGGATCCCCTAGGATTTCAACAGGTAAATTATTTTTCAGAATAGGTTCCTGTTTAAAGAATACCTCATCTAATTCCCTTCTTTCATTCATAAACATATCATTTTCATGGTCTAGCAAATAATGTTCTAAAGGATCACTAGGAGGTACGGTAATAGAAGCAAGACCAATAATTTCATCCTTACTAGGTAATTCTTCTTCACGGTGTTGTCTACTAAATTTAGAGAAATTAAATTCATGAGTCATATCATCTAGACCGATAGTAACAACATCTCTTTTGCAATCTATGGTAGCATTAACAGTGTTCAAGAAGGGTCTACCAAATATAATGGGGCAAAAGCTATCTTGTGGGGAACCAAGAACAAGAAAATCAGCAGGATATTTAGTTTTCCCACACAAGACTTCAACATCTCTAACAATTCCCATTGGTGAAATAGTATCTCTATTGGCAAGTTTAATTGTGACATCAATATCTTCTATTTCAGCAGGTGCAATCTCATGCATAATTTCTTTGTATAAGGAATGAGGTATTGCGCTATCACTAGCACCCATATCACATAAGGCATGATAACAATGATCTCCTATTTTAAGAGAAATAACAGGCATGCCTACCACGGGTCTAGGTTTATCTTTAGCACAGGGTTTGGCAATTCTAGCAGTTTCATCATAGAAATAAATAACATGCCCATCAATATTATCGGACAAGAGATCTTTAACAATAGCAATATTAGGTTCAACTTTAACTTGCTCAGGAGGTGTATATGTTTAATATTGCTTTTACGAACTATAGTTGAAGCTTTAGCATGATCCTTTATCCTAACAGGGAAAGGTGGTTTCTCAACATAAGAAGTAGGAACAATAGGATCATTATAAGTGACAATCTTTTCTTCAACTTTAATAGGTGCGGCTACTTTTACTTCTATGGGAGGATGATATTTAAACCACTTATCCTTGGGGAGATCAACATAAGTAGCAAAAGATTCACAGAAAGAAGCTACTATCTCAGAGTCAAGTCCATATTTAGTGCTAAATTTACGGAAAATATTGGTATCCAATCAAAACTAGGTGTTATACCTGACTCCTTACCTTTGTCGAGGTCTCAATCTTCAGAGTTGCGTTTAATTCTTTACAATAAATCCCATTTGAATTCAATAGTCTTCATCATAAAAGAGCCAGCATAAGAAGTATCAAGCATGGTGCGATTGTTATCAGAAAGCCGAGCATAGAAATTTTGAATAATCATTTTTCTCGAGAGCTCATGATTGGGGCATGAATATAACATTGATTTAAGCCTCCCCCAAGCTTGAACAATGCTTTCTCCTTTGCAAGTCCAAAAATTATATATGTAATTGCGATCACGATGAACAAGATGCATAGGATAAAACTTCTGATGAATTTCCAATTTCAATCTTTTGTAATTCCAAGACCCCATATCATCACATAGCCTATACCATGTCGATGTGTCTCCCTTCAAAGATAAAGGGAAGACCTTATTCTTAAAAACATCTCTGGGTACACCTAAAAGCTTAAATAGTCCACAAACTTCATCCACATATATTAGAAGCTCATCAGGATGTTTTGTTCCATCTCCTAAAAAGGGATTAGCTAGCAGTTTTTCTATCATACCTAAAGGAATTTCAAAGCAGTCATTTTCATTTTCAGTAGGTTCAGTAGGTTGAGGAGAAACTCTTTGCTCTACTAGTTGGGGTGAAGATACCCCGAACAAGCCCCTCAGAGGATTACTTTCCATAATAACAAGTGACAGTAAATTTCAGCACACTATATAATTTTTTCCTTACCAAATTCCACCTACCAAAGGCGCTTCATTCCCCGGCAACGGTGCCAGAAAAGAGTCTTGATGACCCACAAGTATAGGGGATCTATCATAGTCCTTTTGATAAGTAAGAGTGTCGAACCCAACAAGGAGCAGAAGGAAATGATAAGCGATTTCCAGCAAGGTATTCTCTGCAAGTACTGAAATAAGTGGTAACAAATAGTTTTGTGATAGGATAATTTGTAACAAGCAACAAGTAACAAAAGTAAATAAAGTGCAGCAAGGTGGCCCAATCCTTTTTGTAGCAAAGGACAAGCCTGGACAAACTCTTATATAGATAAAAGCGCTCCCGAGGACACATGGGAATATCGTCAAGCTAGTTTTCATCACGCTCATATGATTCGCGTTCGGTACTTTGATAATTTGGTATGTGGGTGGACTGGTGCTTGGGTGCTGCCCTTACTTGGACAAGCATCCCACTTATGATTAACCTCTATTGCAAGCATCCGCAACTACAACAAAAGTATTAAGGTAAACCTAACCATAGCATGAAACATATGGATCCAAATCAGCCCCTTATGAAGCAACGCATAAACTATGGTTTAAGCTTCTGTCACTCTAGCAACCCATCATCTACTTATTACTCCCCAATGCCTTCCTGTAGGCCCAAACAATGGTGAAGTGTCATGTAGTCAACGTTCACATAAAACCACTAGAGGAGAGACAACATACATCTCATCAAAACATCAAACGAATACCAAATTCACATGACTACTAATAGGAAGACTTCTCCCATGTTCTCAGGAACAAAAGTAACTACTCACAAAGCATAAACATGTTCATAATCAGAGGGGTATTAATATGCATATAGGATCTGAACATATGATCTTCCACCAATTAAACGAACTAGCATCAACTACAAGGAGTAATTAACACTACTAGCAACCTACCAGCACCAATCCCGGACTTGGAGACAAGAATTGGATACAAGAGATGAACTAGGGTTTTGAGAGGAGATGGTGCTGATGAAGATGTTGATGGAGATTGCCCTCTCCTGATGAGAGGAGCGTTGGTGATGACGATGGCGATGATTTCCCCCACCGGGAGGGAAGTTTCCCCGGTAGAACAGCTCCGCCAGAGCCCTAGATTGGTTCCGCCTCGTGGTGGCGGAGTTTCGTTTGAGAAGATGGTTTCTTATTTGTTTTCCCATCGAAAGACTTCATATAGCAAAAGATGGTCACCGGAGGGCCACCAGGGGGCCCACGAGGTAGGGGCGCGCCTAGGGGGTAGGGCGCGCCCCCCACCCTCGTGGGCAAGGTGTGGCCCCCCTGGTGAAGTTCTTGCTCTCAGTATTTTTTATATATTTGGAAAACGTCTTCCGTGGAGTTTCAGGACTTTTGGAGCTGTGCAGAATAGGTCTCTAATATTTGCTCCTTTTCCAGCCCAGAATCCCAACTGCCGGCATTCTCCCTCTTTATGCAAACCTTGTAAAATAAGAGAGAATAGGCATAAGTATTGTGACATAATGTGTAATAACAGCCCATAATGCAATAAATATCGATATAAAAGCATGATGCAAAATGGACGTATCAATCGGTATTATGAGTTTATGTGTTTTGATGTACTAAAGGTAGTTCGGAGTCCCCGATGTGATCACGGACATGAGGAGGAGTCTCAAAATGGTCGAGACGTGAAGATTGATATATTGGAAGGTTATGTTTGGACACCAGAATGGTTTCGGATGAGTTCGGGCATTTACCGTAGTACCGGGAGGTTACCGGAACCCCCCGGGGGCTTAATGGGCCTACATGGGCTTTAGTGGAAGAGAGAGGAGAAGTCCAAGAGGAGGGGCGCGCCCCCCAATCCCAACCTGAATTGGGAGGGGGCCGGCCCCCTTTCATTCCTCCCCTCTCTCCCTTCCTCCCCCTCCTAGTAGGACTAGGAAAGGGGGGGGGGACCTACTCCTAGTAGGAGTAGGATTCCCCCCTTGGGGGGGCGCCCAAGGTGGCTGGCCGGCCCCCACATACACCTCTTTATATACGGGGGACGGGGCACCCCATAGACACACAATTTGATTGTTTAGCCATGTGCGGTGCCCCCTCCACATAATTCCACCTTGGTCATATTGTTGTAGTGCTTAGGCGAAGCCCTGCGTCGGTAACTTCATCATCACCATCATCACGCTGTCATGCTGACGAAACTCACCCTCGGCCTCAATGGGATCAAGAGTACGAGGGATGTCACCGAGCTGAACGTGTGCAGATCGCGGAGGTGCCATGCATTCGGTACTTGATCGGGTGGATCGCAAAGACGTTCGACTACATCAACCGCATTTCATAACGCTTCTGCTTTCGGTCTACGAGGGTACGTAGACATACTCTCCCCCTCTCGTTGCTATGCATCTCCTAGATAGATCTTGCATGATCGTAGGAATTTTTTTGAAATATTGTGTTCCCCAACAATGGCATCCGAGCCAGGTCTATGCGTGGATGTTATATGCATGAGTAGAACACAAAGGAGTTGTGGGCATGAGTATATACATATTGCTTTCTATCACTAGTTGATTCTTGATTCAGCGGTATTGTTGGATGAAGTGACTCAGACCGACATTACACGTACGCTTACGCGAGACTGGTTCTACTGACGTGCTTCACACACAGGTGGCTAGTGGGTGTCTGTTTCTCCAACTTTAGTTGAATCGGTTTCAATGAATAGGGTTCTTTCTGAAGATCAAAAAACAATCACTATACTATGTTGCGGTTTTTTATGCATAGGTAAGAACGGTTCTTGCTAGAAGCCCGTAGCAGCCATGCAAAACTTGCAACAACAAAGTAGAGGACGTCTAACTTGTTTTTGCACGGCACGTTGTGATGTGATATGGTCAAGACGTGATTATATAATTGTTGTATGAGATGATCATATTTTGTAACACAGTTATCGGCAACTGGCAGGAGCCATATGGTTGTCTCTTGATTGTATGAAATGCATTCGCCATGTAATTGCTTTACTTTATCACTAAGCGGTAGCGATAGTCGTGGAAGCAATAGTTGGTGAGACGACAACGATGCTTTGATGGAGATCAAGGTGTCAAGCCAGTGACGATGGTGATCATGATGGTGCTTTGGAGATGGAGATCAAAAGGCACAAGATGATGATGGCCATATCATATCACTTATTTTGATTGCATGTGATGTTTATCCTTTATGCATCTTATTTTGCTTAGTACGACGGTTGCATTATAAGATGATCTCTCACTAAATTTCAAGGTATAAGTGTTCTCCCTGATTATGCACCATTGCCACAGTTCTTCGTGCTGAGCCACCACGTGATGATCGGGTGTGATAAGCTCTACGTTCACATACAACGGGTGCAAGCCACTTTTGTACATGCAGAATACTCAGGTTAAACTTGATGAGCCTAGCATATGCAAATATGGCCTCGGAACACTGAGACCAAAAGGTCGAGAGTGAATCACATAGTAGATATGATTGCTACCTCTTGAGTACTACTTTGGATTTCCTCGAAGAGGAGAGGATGATGCAGCAAAGTAGCGTAAGTATTTCCCTTAGTTTTTGAGAACCAAGGTATCAATCCAGTAGGAGGCTATGCTCGAGTCCCTCGTACCTACACAAAAACAATAGCTCAACGCAACCAACGCGCTTAGAGGTTGTCAATCCCTTCATGGTCACTTACGAAAGAGAGATCTGATAGAGATGATAAATAATATTTTTGGTATTTTTCGTATAGATATGCAAAGTAAAAAAGTAAAAGGCAAAGTAAAAAGCAAAGCAATAATAAAGTGATGGAGATTGATATGATGAGAAAGAGACCCGGGGGCCATAGGTTTCACTAGTGGCTTCTCTCAAGAGCATAAGTATTCTACGGTGGGTGAACAAATTACTATTGAGCAATTGACAGAATTGAGCATAGTTATGAGAATATCTAGGTATGATCATGTATATAGGCATCACGTCCGAGACAAGTAGACCGACTCCTGCCTGCATCTACTACTATTACTCCACTCATCGACCGCTATCCAGCATGCATCTAGAGTATTAAGTTAAAAACAGAGTAACGCCTTAAGCAAGATGACATGATGTAGAGGGATAGTTTCATGCAATATGATAAAAACCCCATCTTGTTATCCTCGATGGCAACAATACAATACGTGCCTTGCTGCCCCTTCTGTCACTGGGAAAGGACACCGCAAGATCGAACCCAAAGCTAAGCACTTCTCCCATGGCAAGAACAACCAATCTAGTAGGCCAAACCAAACTGATAATTCGAAGAGACTTGCAAAGATAACCAATCATACATAAAAGAATTCAGAGAAGATTCAAATATTATTCATAGATAGACTTGGATCATAAACCCACAATTCATCGGTCTCAACAAACACACCGCAAAAAGAAGATTATATCGAATAGATCTCCACAAGAGAGGGGGAGAACATTGTATTGAGATCCAAAAAGAGAGAAGAAGCCATCTAGCTACTAGCTATGGACCCGTAGGTCTGAAGTAAACTACTCACACTTCATCGGAGGGGCTTGGATGATGATGTAGAAGCCCTCCGTGATCGATGCCCCTCCGGCGGAGCTCCGGAACAGGCCCCAAGATGGGATCTCGTGGATACAGAAAGTTGCGGCGGTGGAATTAGGTTTTTGGCTCCGTATCTGATCGTTTGGGGGTACGTGGATATATATAGGAGGAAGAAGTACGTCGGTGGAGCTTCGAGGGGCCCACGAGGCAGGGGGCGCGCCCTCCACCCTCGTGACCGCCTCGTGGCTTTCTTGACGGAGGGTCCAAGTCTCCTGGGTCTTATCTGATGAGAAAATCACGTTTCCGAAGGTTTCATTCCGTTTGGACTCCGTTTGATATTCCTTTTCTTCGAAACCCTAAAACAGGCAAAAAACAGCAATTCTGGGCTGGGCCTCCGGTTAATAGGTTAGTCCCAAAAATAATATAAAAGTGGATAATAAAGCCCAATAATGTCCAAAACAGTAGATAATATAGCATGGAGCAATCAAAAATTATAGATACATTGGAGACGTATCAAGCATCCCCAAGCTTAATTCCTGCTCGTCCTCGAGTAGGTAAATGATAAAAACAGAATTTTTGATGCGAGTGCTACTTGGCATAATTTCAATGTAAATCTTCTTAATTGTGGTATGAATATTCAGATTCAAAAGATTCAAGACAAAAGTTCATGTTGACATAAAAATAATAATACTTCAAGCATACTAACAAAGCAATTATGTCTTCTCAAAATAACATGGCCAAAGAAAGCTATCCCTACAAAATCATATAGTTTGGCTATGCTCTATCTTCACCACACAATGTATTTAAATCATGCACAACCCCGATGACAAGCCAAGCAATTGTTTCATACTTTTGACATTTTCAAAACTTTTTCGATCTTCACGCAATACATGAGCGTGAGCCATGGATATAGCACTATATGTGGAATAGAATGGTGGTTGTGGAGAAGACAAAAAGAGGAGAAGATAGTCTCACATCAACTAGGCGTATCAACGGGCTATGGAGATGCCCATCAATAGATATCAATGTGAGTGAGTAGGGATTGCCATGCAACGGATGCACTAGAGCTATAAGTATATGAAAGCTCAACAAAAGAAACTAAGTGGGTGTGCATCCAACTCGCTTGCTCACGAAGACCTAGGGCATTTTGAGGAAGCCCATCATTGGAATATACAAGCCAAGTTCTATAATGAAAAATTCCCACTAGTATATGAAAGTGACAGAATGAGAGACTCTCTATCATGAAGATCATGGTGCTACTTTGAAGCACAAGTGTGGTAAAAGGATAGTAACATTGTCCCTTCTCTCTTTTTCTCTCATTTTTTTTGGGCCTTCTCTTTTTTATGGCCTCTTTTTTTCGTCCGGAGTCTCATCCCGACTTGTGGGGGAATCATAGTCTCCATCATCCTTTCCTCACTTGGGACAATGCTCTAAAAATGATGATCATCACACTTTTTATTTTTCTTACAACTCAACAATTACAACTCAATACTTAGAACAAAATATGACTCTATATGAATGCCTCCGGCGGTGTACCGGGATATGCAATGAATCAAGAGTGACATGTATGAAAGAATTATGAACGGTGGCTTTGCCACAAATACGATGTCAACTACATGATCATGCTAGCAATATGACAATGATGGAGCGTGTCATAATGAACGGAACGGTGGAAAGTTGCATGGCAATATATCTCGGAATGGCTATGGAAATGCCATGATAGGTAGGTATGGTGGCTGTTTTGAGGAAGGTATTTGGTGGGTGTATGATACCGGCGAAAAGTGCGCGGTATTAGAGAGGCTAGCAATGGTGGAAGGAAGGAAAGTGCGTATAATCCATGGACTCAACATTAGTCATAAAGAACTCATATACTTATTGCAAAAATCTAGAAGTTATCAAAGCAAAGTATTACGCGCATGCTCCTAGGGGGATAGATTGGTAGGAAAAGACCATCGCTCGTCCCCGACCGCCACTCATAAGGAAGACAATCAATAAATAAATCATGCTCCGACTTCATCACATAACGGTTCACCATACGTGCATGCTACGGGAATCACAAACTTTAACACAAGCATTTCTCAAATTCACAACTACTCAACTAGCATGACTCTAATATCACCATCCTCATATCTCAAAACAATTATCAAGCATCAATTTTTTCTTAGTATTCAACGCACTCAAAAGAAAGTTTTACAAATCTTGAATACCAAGCATATTATTATTAAGCAAATTACCATGCTATTAAGACTCTCAAAATAATCTAAGTGAAGCATGAGAGATCAATAGTTTCTATAAAACAAATCCACCACCGTGCTCTAAAAGATATAAGTGAAGCACTAGAGCAAAATTATATAACTCAAAAGATATAAGTGAAGCACATAGAGTATTCTATCAAATTCCAAATTATGTATGGCTCTCTCAAAAGGTGTGTACATCAAGGATGATTGTGGTAAACTAACAAGCAAAGACTCAAATCATAAAAGACGCTCCAAGCAAAACACATATCATGTGGTGAATAAAAATATAGCTCCAAGTAAAGTTACCGATAGAAGTAGACGAAAGAGGGGATGCCTTCCGGGGCATCCCCAAGCTTTAGCTTTTAGGTCTCCTTAGATTATCTTGGGGGTTCCATGGGCATCCTCAAGCTTAGGGTCTTGCCACTCCTTGTTCCATAATCCATCAAATCTTTACCCAAAACTTGAAAACATCACAACACAAAACTTAAAGTAGAAAACTCGTGAGCTCCGTTAGCGAAAGAAAACAAAAGACCACTTCAAGGTACTGTAATGAACTCATTATTTATTTATATGGGTGTTAAACCTACTGTATTCCAACTTCTCTATGGATTATAAACTATTTTACTAGCCATAGATTCATCAAAATAAGCAAACAACACACGAAAAATAGAATCTGTCAAAAACATAACAGTCTGTAGTAATCTGTAGCTAGAGCAAGATCTGGAACCCCAAAAATTCTAAAATAAATTGATGGACGTGAGGAATTTATCTATTAATCATCTTCAAAAAGAATTTACTAAATATCACTTTCCAAATAAAAATTACAGCAGTTCTCGTGAGCGCTAAAGTTTCTGTTTTTTTTTACAGCAAGTTCAACAAGACTTTCCCCAAGTCTTCCCAACGGTTCTACTTGGCACAAACACTAATTAAACACAAAAAACACAACCAAAACAGAGGCTAAATAATTTATTTATTACTAAACAGGAGCAAAAAGCAAGGAATAAAAATAAAATTGGGTTGCCTCCCAACAAGCGCTATTGTTTAACGCCCCTAGCTAGGCATAACAAGCAAGAATAGATCTAGGTATTGCCATCTTTGGTAGGCAATCCATAAGTGGCTCTCATGATAGATTCATATGGTAATTTTATTTTCTTTCTAGGGAAGTGTTCCATGCCCTTTTTTAATGGAAATTGAAATCTAATATTCCCTTCCTTCATATCAATAATTGCACCAACCGTTCTAAGGAAAGGTCTACCGAGAATAATAGGGCAAGAAGGATTGCAATCTATATCAAGAACGATAAAATCTACGGGCACATAATTCCTATTTGCAACAATAAGAACATCATTAATTCTTCCCATAGGTTTCTTAATAGTGGAATCCGCAAGATGCAAGTTTAGAGAGCAATCATCAAAATTACGGAAATCTAGCAAATCACACAAAGTTTTGGGAATAGTAGAGACACTAGCACCCAAATCACACAAAGCATAAAACTCATGATCTTTAATTTTAATTTTAATAGTAGGTTCCCACTCATCATAAAGTTTTCTAGGGATAGAAACTTCCAATTCAAGTTTTTCTTCATAAGATTGCATCAAGGCATCAACGCTATATTTAGTAAACGCTTTATTTTGACTATAAGCGTGAGGAGAATTTAGCACGGATTGCAACAAGGAAATACAATCAATCAAAGAGCAATTTTCATAGTTAAATTCCTTGAAATCCATAATAGTGGGTTTAGCAACATCTAGGGTTTTAATTTCTTCAATCCCACTTTTATCAAATTTAGCATCAAGATCAAAAGATTCAGAATTCTTAGAACGCCTTCTAGGTAAAGGTGGATCATATTCAGTCCCATCATTATCAAGATTAATATTTCAAAACAAAGGTTTAATAGGGGAGACATCAATAACTTTTAGATCTTCATCATTATTTTCATAGGAACTAGAAGAACACGCTTTTATAAAGGCATCTTTCTTAGCACGCATCCTAGCGGTTCTTTCTTTGCACTCGTCAATGGAAATTCTCATGGCTTTGAGAGACTCATTGATATCATTCTTAGGTGGAATAGATCTAAGTTTCAAAGAATCGACATCAAGAGCAATTCTATCAACGTTCCTAGCCAAATCATCAATCTTAAGCAATTTTTCTTCAATCATAGCATTAAAATTCTTTTGCGAAGAAATAAATTATTTAGTAATAGATTCAAAATCAGAGGGCAACTTATTATAATTTCCATAAGAATTGTTGTAGGAATTACCATAATTATTAGAGGGATTACTAGGATAAGGCCTAGGATTGAAATTTCCTCTATACGCGTTGTTACCAAAATTGTTCCTACCAACAAAATTCACATCCATAGATTCATTATTATTCTCAATCAAAGTAGACAAGGGCACATCATTAGGATCATAATAAACACTCTTATTAGCAAATAATTTCATAAGTTCATCCATCTTTCCACTCAAAACATTAATTTCTTCTATCGCATGCACCTTTTTATTAGTAGATCTTTCAGTATGCCATTGAGAATAATTAACCATAATATTATCTTGGAGTTTAGTAGCTTCTCCTAAAGTGATTACCATAAAAGTGCCACCCGCGGCCTAATCTAAAAGATTTCTAGAAGCAAAATTCAATCCGGCATAAAATTTTTGTATAATCATCCACAAATTCAAACCATGAGTAGGGCAATTACGTATCATTAATTTCATTCTCTCCCAAGCTTGTGCAACATGTTCATGATCAAGTTGTTTAAAATTCATAATATCGTTTCTAAGAGAGATGATCTTAGCGGGAGGAAAATACTTAGAGATAAAAGCATCTTTGCACTTGTTCCATGAATCAATACTATTTTTAGGCAAAGATGAAAACCAAGCTTTAGCACGATCTCTAAGCGAAAAAGGAAATAGCTTCAATTTAACAATATCATTATCGACATCTTTCTTCTTTTGCATGTCACACAAATCAACAAAGCTATTAAGATGGGTAGCGGCATCTTCACTAGGAAGGCCGGAGAACGGATCTTTCATGACAAGATTCAGCAAAGCAGCATTAATTTCACAAGATTCAGCATCGGTAAGAGGAGCAATCGGAGTGCTAAGGAAATCATTATTGTTGGTATTGGTGAATTCACACAATTTAGTATTATCTTGAGCCATCGCGACAAGCAAGCAAACTAACACACCAGCAAACAAAAAGGCAAACGGGCAAAAAGAGGCAAATAGAGAAAGAGAGGGAGGATAGAGAGAGAGAGGGCGAATAAAACGGCAAGGGTGAATTGGGGGGAGAGGAAAACGAGAGGCAAATGGCAAATAATGTAATGCGGGAGATAGGGATTGTGATGGGTACTTGGTATGTTGACTTTTGCGCAGACTCCCTGGCAACGGTGCCAGAAATTCTTCTTGCTACCTCTTGAGCACTGCGTTGGATTTCCCCGAAGAGGAGAGGATGATGCAGCAAAGTAGCGTAAGTATTTCCCTCAGTTTTTGAGAACCAAGGTATCAATCCAGTAGGAGGCTACGCGCGAGTCCCTTGTACCTACACAAAAACAATAGCTCAATGCAACCAACGCGCTTAGGGGTTGTCAATCCCTTCACGGTCACTTACGAAAGTGAGATCTGATAGAGTTGATAAATAATATTTTTGGTATTTTTGGTATAGAGATGCAAAGTAAAAGTAAAAGGCAAAGTAAAAAGCAAAGCAATAATAAAGTGATGGAGATTGATATGATGAGAAAGAGACCCGGGGGCCATAGGTTTCACTAGTGGCTTCTCTCAAGAGCATAAGTATTCTACGGTGGGTGAACAAATTACTGTTGAGCAATTGACAGAATTGAGCATAGTTATGAGAATATCTAGGTATGATCATGTATATAGGCATCACGTCCGAGACAAGTAGACCGACTCCTGCCTGCATCTACTACTATTACTCCACTCATCGACCGCTATCCAGCATGCATCTAGAGTATTAAGTTAAAAACAGAGTAACGCCTTAAGCAAGATGACATGATGTAGAGGGATAGTTTCATGCAATATGATAAAAAACCCATCTTGTTATCCTCGATGGCAACAATACAATACGTGCCTTGCTGCCCCTTCTGTCACTGGGAAAGGACACCGCAAGATCGAACCCAAAGCTAAGCACTTCTCCCATGGCAAGAACAACCAATCTAGTAGGCCAAACCAAACTGATAATTCAAAGAGACTTGCAAAGATAACCAATCATACATAAAAGTATTCAGAGAAGATTCAAATATTATTCATAGATAGACTTGATCATAAACACACAATTCATCGGTCTCAACAAACACACCGCAAAAAGAAGATTACATCGAATAGATCTCCACGAGAGAGGGGGAGAACATTGTATCGAGATCCAAAAAGAGAGAAGAAGCCATCTAGCTACTAACTATGGAGCCGTAGGTCTGAAGTAAACTACTCACACTTCATCGGAGGGGCTTGGATGATGATGTAGAAGCCCTCCATGATGGATGCCCCCTCCGGCGGAGCTCCGGAATAGGCGCCAAGATGGGATCTCATGGATACAGAAAGTTGCGGCAGTGGAATTAGGTTTTCGGCTCCGTATCTGATCGTTTGGGGATACGTGGATATATATGGGAGGAAGAAGTGCGTCGGTGGAGCTTCGAGGGGCCCACGAGGTAGGGGGCGCGCCCTAGGGGGGCACCCTCCACCCTCGTGACCGCCTCGTGGCTTTCTTGACGGAGGGTCCAAGTCTCCTGGGTCTTATCTAATGAGAAAATCACGTTTCCGAAGGTTTCATTCCGTCTGGACTCCGTTTGATATTCCTTTTCTTCGAAACCCTAAAACAGGCAAAAAACAACAATTCTGGGCTGGGCCTCCGGTTAATAGGTTAGTCCCAAAAATAATATAAAAGTGGATAATAAAGCCCAATAATGTCCAAAATAGTAGATAATATAGCATGGAGCAATCAAAAATTATAGATACGTTGGAGACGTATCAATGATCAACATAGTGATGTTCACCATTAAAAACTACTCCATCTCACGTGATGATCGGACATGGTTTAGTTGATATGGATCACGTGATCACTTATATGATTAGAGGGATGTCTATCTAAGTGGGAGTTCTTAAGTAAAATCATTAATTGAACTTAAATTTATCATGATATTAGTACTGATAGTATTTTGCATATCTATGTTGTAGATCAATTGCTCGCGTATAGCTTCCCCGTTTTATTTACGATATGTTCCTAGAGAAAACTATGTTGAAAGATGTTAGTAGCAATGATGCAGACTAGCTCCGTGATCTGAGGATTATCCTCATTGTTGCACTGAAGAATTATGTCCTTGCACCGCTAGGTGACGGACCTATTGCAGGAGCAGAGGCAGATGTTATGAACGTTTGGCAAGCTCGGTATGCTGACTACTTGATAGTTTAGGGCTTCTTTGGATCACAGGATTAGAAAACAAAGGAATTCAAAAAACACAGGAATTTGACGGGATTGTAGGTGCAAAACAGAGGATTACAAAATAGAGGAAAACTACAAGAATGGTCATTTGGATGGAACACAGGAAAAACACAGGAAAAGTGCCTCGATCCTACGCGAATCAGTGTAAAAAAGAGGTTATAGTGGATGTTGAAATTCCCATAGGATTGAGGTGTAGGAATGCATCCATAGGAATTTTGGAGGTGTGGTTCCTTTGATCCAAAGGGCTTCTTTAGGAAAAAATCCAATGGATTGGAATCCTCCAATATTCCTATGAAAATCCTTCAATCCAAAGAGGCCCTTAGTGCGCCATGCTTTACGGCTTAGAACCAGGACTTCAAAAACGGTTTGAATGCCACAGAGCATATAAGATGTTCCAAGAGTTGAAATTAGTATTTCAGACTCATGCCCGTGTCAAGAGGTATGAGACCTCTGATAGTACTTTGCCTACAAGATGTGCTCAGATTGTATGGGTACTACAATTGCTTAAATCAAGTGGGAGTAAATCTTCCAGATAAGATAGTGATTGACAGAGTTCTCTAGTCACTATAATGAAGTTACTGGAACTTAGTGATGAACTATAATATGCAGGGGATGATGTAAAACGATTCCCGAGCTCTTCTCCATGCTGAAATCGGCGAAGGTAGAAATCAAGAAAAGCATCAAGTGTTGATAGTTGACAAGATCACTAGCTTCAAGTAAAAGGGCAAGGGAAAGAAAGGGAACTTCAAGAAGAATGGCAAGCAAGTTGCCACTCCCATGAAGAAGCCCAAGCTAGACCCAAGCCTAAAACTGAGTGCTTCTACTGCAAAGGAAATGGTCAATGGAAGCGGAACTGCCCAAAATACTTGGCGGATAAGAAGGATGGCAAGGTGAACAAGAGTATATATGATATACATGTTATTGATGTGTACTTTACTAGTGTTCATAGTAGCCCCTGGGCATTTGATACTCATTCAGTTGCTATGATTAGTAACTCGAAACAGGAGTTACAAAATGAAGAAAGACTAGTTGAGGGCAAGGTGACGATGTGTGTTGGAAGTGATTCCAAGGTTGATAAGATCACCATCTCACACTCCCTTTACCTTCGGGATTAGTGTTGAACCTAAAATAAATGTTATTTGGTGTTTGCATTGAGCAAAATATGATTGGATCATGTTTATTGCAATACGATTATTCATTTAAGTCAAAGAATAATTGTTATTCTGTTCACATGAACAATACCTTCTGAGGTCATACACCCAAAGGTGAATGGTTTACTGAATCTCGATTGTAGTGATACACATATTCATAATATTGATGCCAAAAGATGCAAAGTTGATAATGATAGTGCAATATATTTGTAACACTGCCATTTAGGTCATATTGGTGTAAAGCGCATGAAGAAACTCCATGATGATGTGCTTTTGGAATCGCTTGATTATGAATCACTTGATGCTTGCGAACCATGCCTCATGGGCAAGATGACTAAGCCTCTGTTCTCTGGAACAATGGGGCGAGCAACTGACTTATTGGAAATATTACATACTAATGTATGCGATCCGATGAGTATTGAAGCTCGCGGCGGATATCGTTATTTTCTGACCTTTACAGATGATTTGAGCAGATATGGGTATATCTACTTAATCAAACACAAGTCTGAAACATTTGAAAAGTTCAAAGAATTTCAGAGTGAAGTAGAGAATCATTGTAACAATAAAATAAAGTTTCTACGATCTGATCGCAGAGGCGAATATTTGAGTTACGAGTTTGGCCTTCAATTAAAACAATGTGGAATAGTTTCACAAACTCATGCCACCTGGAACACCATAGCATAATGGTCTATCCGAACATCGTAACCGTACTTTATTAGATATGGTGCCATTTATGATGTCTCTTACCGATTTACCACTATCGTTTTGGGGTTAAGCATTAGAGACAGCTGCATTCACGTTAAATAGGGCCCCATCGAAATCCGTTGAGACGACACCTTATGAACTGTGGTTTGGCAAGAAACCAAAGTTGTCATTTCTTAAAGTTTGGGGCTGCGACGCTTATGTGAAAAAGCTTCAACCTGATAAGCTCGAACCCGAATCGGGAAAATGTGTCTGCATAGGATACCCAAAAGAGACTATTGGGCACACCTTCTATCACAGATCCAAAGGCAAGATATTCGTTGCTAAGAATGGATCCTTTCTAGAGAAGGAGTTTTTCTCGAAAGAAGTAAGTGGGAGGAAAGTAGAACTTGATGAGGTAATTGTACCTTCTCCCGAATTGGAAAGTAGTTCATCATAGAAATCAGTTCCAGTGATGCCTAGGCCAATTAGTGAGGAAGTTAATGATGATGATCATGAAACTTCAGATCAAGTTACCACCGAACCTCGTAGGTCATCCAGAGTACGTTCCACACCAGAGTGGTACGGTAATCCTGTTCTAGAAGTCATGTTACAAACCATGACAAACCTACGAACTATGAGGAAGTGATGATGAGCCCAGATCCCGCGAAATGGCTTAAGGCCATGAAATCTGAGATGGGATCCATGTATGAGAACAAAGTATGGACTTTGATTGACTTGCCCGATGATCGGTGAGCCAATCAGAATAAATGGATCTTCAAGAGGAAAACGGACGCTGATAGTAGTGTTACTATCTACAAAGCTCGAATTGTCAAAAAAGGTTTTTGACAAGTTCAAGGTGTTGACTACGATGAGATTTTCTCACTCGTATCGATGCTTAAAAGTCTGTCTGAATCATGTTAGCAGCTGCCGCATTTTATGAAATCTGGCAAATGGATATCAAAACTACATTTCTTAATGGATTTATTAAAGAAAGAGTTGTATATGATGCAACTAGAAGGTTATGTCAATCCTAAAGATGCTGACAAAGTGTGCAAGCTCCAGCAATCCATCTATGGACCGGTGCAAGCATCTCGGAGTTGGAATATACGCTTTCATGAGTTGATCAAAGCATATAGTTTTATATAGACTTGCGGTAAAGCCTTTATTTACAAGAAAGTGAGTGGGAGCACTACCGCCTTTCTGATAAGTATATGTGAATGACATATTGTTGATCGGAAATGATGTAGGATTTTCTGGAAAGCATAAAGAAGAATTTTAAAGGAGTTTTTCAAAGAAAGAATTACCTGTAAAGCTGCTTACATATTGGGCATCAAGACCACATACGAAGCGAATGCATATAGAGGTATATAAAAACCATAGAAGACATTTTGTATTTAGAAATACTATCATTTCCGCATAGCCAAAAAGACCATGGTTATGTAGACAGTCCCATCCCTATAGTGTACTAAACTTATTTGGTATATGATCAAGTCAGTGACCATATATATTGAAAATACTTGTGGGTGGATACAAATTGGGCTCTATTTGGATGACTGAGAGCGCAAATTTGCATTGAAAGAAGAGGTATTTTATTGCCTCGGTGTGACTAGGAAACCTACACTTCTTGCTTCCTTTCTACTTGCGCCAAGTGAGGTTGTCCTTATTAGCACAACTCCCCTTCAAAAATATCAAATGAAACTCTTAATTTTAGTGGCATCTTTGATTTCCATTTTTTAAATATTGTCCACTAGAATCTCTATGCGAGAGTGCATGGCACAAGAGTTGACTATGAAGGACCCATATGTAGTTAGTGTGACCTCTGGACTTAATAGGCTTAATAGGAATGATAGACTACTCAAATGAACAAAGTGCACCTTCTTTTGTGGGAGCCCATCTGTAAGGCAACTGAAAGTTAAGTGTGCTTGGCTTGGAGTAATCTGAGGATGGATGACCGATAGAGAAGTTGATCCCGGGTGCACACGAGTGAGGACAAAGAGCGCATGAAAGACTAGTGTTGGTCTCTGGGGCCAGTATATATCCTAGGTGATAGCCAGGCGCAACAACCAGGAACTGATGGGTTTGGCTGGTGCTTTATAGTTATCTTCCAGTTAAACACACCCCGCCCTTATGCCAATTTAATTGAATCCAAACAGGATAGAAGATGTTGCCATGACACAAGGCGGGGGCTAATAAATCCCTCCGAAATGATAAATTTGACACGGAGGAGTCGGGCACATGTGCAAGGGTATCATTTATATCGCGTACAATGCAGTACAAGGCTAGAAATATAACCGGAGAGTGTCGTTTCCTATTTACTTGTCCTCCCAAAAACTATCTTAGAGTTGTCCTTTATCGCAAAAGATCCAAAGCAGAAAAGATATTTCTTTGCCTTCATCAGACTAGCCTAAAAATGCAAATCTCAAGGCTTCCAATATGATTGGAACACGTCTTTTTAGCCTAGATACTTGTTGTGCAGTAGTGTTTGTCACACACCATCCCCAATAAGTAACTTGACAACCATTTACTATGTAAGACATCATTCTTAACCTGGATGTCCTGAATACATAAACCTCCTTGGTCTTTTGGTCCAGAAACCCCGCTCCATTTGGTTAGTCTATAATTTTTCTTTTCACCATCTCCGTACCGAAATAATCTGGATTTGAAATAATCCAATCTTTGCAGGACCCCTTGGGAAGTTGAAAAAATAAGATCATGTAGAGAACCATCTTTGTGAGAATAGATTGATTAGAACTAGTCATCCTCCAATGGATAACAACTTTCCTTTTCTACTGATCAACCATTTCTCTAAGCGACCTTCAACATGCTTCCACTCTACATTAGTGAGGCGTCGATAATGAATCAAATTTCCCAAATATTTAATCAATAATTAGCCTTGTGCACAGCCAAACAAGTTAGCGTATTATGCAGTCACCTCTTTGGCTTCTCCAAAATAAAACAATTAACTTTTATAGAAGTTAATTTTAAGAAGTGACATTTGCTCAAAAGCTAAAGCAAGAGTTTCATATTTCTAGTCTTAACTAGGCCATGTTATATAAAAAGAATTATATCATCAACATATAGCAAAATTGAGTGACCCCATCCAGAAGATGTGACACTACTCATGCAATCTGGTCATCTTGTTTGGTGCGTTTGATCAAAGTAGCGAACATTGGAGTCAGTGGGTCACCCTGACGTAATCCCTTCTTTGTCTGGAAGTAATGACCAACGTCATCACTGGCTTTCATAGCCACATTGACTTGAATAAAAAAATTGAATCCACTCACGCTGTCTATTGGAGTAACCTTTCATTCTCAGGGTCTATTGGAGAAATGACAATTTGAATTTATCGTATGCCTTTCAAAGTTAATTTTGAGTACTACTTCACTCATGTTCTTCTGGTGCATCTCATGAAGGATAACTATTCCATCGAGTATCTTTCTTACTTGAATTAAAGCCATTTGTATGACCAATGTCATTAACAACATTGAGATTGAGAGACCGCCTACAAAATGTTATGAAGATTTTTGCACAAGAGGCGCTACAAATGCTCATGTATCTGGTTGGTGTAACTCCAATCTTACCATGGACTTACAAGGTGAATGTGGAAGCAATGACCATGGGAATAGATGCAACCAAATAATTGTCGGATCCGGATGGGACTAGGCATCTCACAATGCTATTTTTGCTGCTGTTGGCCACACTACTGAAATCATCGCCAAATCGAAACAAGGATTGGGAAAGATACCTAAAATGGCCGACTTTGTTTCTGGAGTTGCTATATTGCTTATGGATGAAATAGATGATGTGCTTTGGACATGGTATAGTCTCAATATTATATCTACAGAATGGAGCATCATTGTTTGCACATCCTATCCATTATCATTGGTGCAAATATGTTGATGCCAGTTTCATCCTTTTGGCTACAGTCCAAACTAATTTGGGAATCGGGGAAAATTAAATAAATAGTTTTGTACCAAACTTTTATACCTATTTAATACTATTTATGTCATGCTATGATTTAAGGAGCATAAGTTTTATTATTTAGTTGGTATAATAACCACATAGTTTAGTTGGCACAATTAACCAGCGTGCTTTATTATCATTATTAGTGTATATACAGATCTTTTTATTTATGCTAAATTTAAATTAAGTGTTGTAACAAAAAATACTATTGTGACAATTTCATAAATTATAAAGTGCATACATACATATTGCGCATATGTTGTGTATATTTTCGTTTCATCAAATATCATGTTAGAGGTTTCTAAAGAATAATGTCTAAATAATATCTTAATAGTCTTTTATCATTAGATGGATGAATTTATAGAACCTTGTAGAGTATAAATTGCCATTTGCAAATGTGTTGCAAGTTAAATTCGGTAATAAATTCAACATATGCATAGTATTGAAATAGCGTCGATCACCAGTGAAGGTAAAATATCGCTGATTAAGTTATATATAAATACAATTTACTTATTTGGTATAGTCATCTAGACGTTTGGTTTCATCTAGTGTATACTCATGCTAGTTTATAAAATAAAAGTTTTGCATGGGTTAGATATAGATATCTGGTTAACATAGATAGTGCAACCCGCATGACGTCTATCGGAGAAAGACTAGCAAGCTAACTAAGCCCATTGTTGCCTATTGAATGGATTGTTACTACGATCTTGTTTTGTACATATACAATGATCTTTGGAACTTAATCGATAATAGTAAAAAATGGTTATTATAATTTTTTATATTTGAGGCCCTTCTCCTCTTAGGGGTCTAGGGCAGTCACCATCTTTACCGAGCCTATGAGACGACTTAAATGTATATTCTAAT
This sequence comes from Triticum aestivum, assembly GCF_018294505.1. NCBI lineage: Eukaryota > Viridiplantae > Streptophyta > Magnoliopsida > Poales > Poaceae > Triticum > Triticum aestivum. The sequence continues at coordinate 627,942,126 of NC_057800.1, forward strand.
TGATATGAGCTTGTAGTTAAAACTATCTTATACTACCTTCGCCCGGAAATACTTGTCAGAGAAATGGATAAAAATGGATGCAACTAGAACTAAAATATGTCTAGATACATCCATTCCTCCGACGAGTATTTCCGGACGGAGGGAGTATATCATTGGAAATAGTGAGTCTGAAATGCCAACATCTATTATTGACGAAGTTCTCAACTGCCTACACCTTCCTAGGGCATGCATTTTTCTCATCTAAAAACTTTTAGTTAATTTAACAATATTTTACTTGTACTCCCTCCCTTTCTAATTATAGGATGTTTTAGATATTGTAATGTGGACTACATACAGATTAAAATGAGTGAATATACTGAATATCCATTTTGGCTCCTGTCAGTACTAAAACCGGCATACCTCGGGGTAGGGATTCCTGAGCTATGGATCTCAGATCAGTGGGTAACAAGGGACGAAGGAGACCGTATTTACCTAGGTTCGGGTCCTCTCAAAGAGGTAATACCCTACGTCCTGCTTAGATTGTATTGATGATTGTGTATCGAGTACAAGCTTGATCTACCTCGAGATCGTAAGCAGTGTTCTAACCCTAGGGCTAGGTGATGATTATGATCGGATCCCCACTACAGGCTAAATCCCTCAGCTTATATACAAGCCAGGGGGTACCTAGGGTTACACACTACTAGGAAAAGGCCTACTAGTGGCATACCTGTTTTGGCTACTAATGGCGCACTACAGGTGCGCCACTAGCATCACGCCACTAGAATTTTTTACTAATGGCGCACCACGCAGTGCGCCATTAGTATATCCCACGGTGCGCCATTAGTATGCCTCCCAGGGGGCCATATTTACCCATGTGCTCTAGCTTACTAATGGCGCACTAGTTGATGATGCGCCACTAGTGTGCTTTTTGCAGTGCGCCACTAAAGTGCTGAGTGGTGCGCCACTAGTATGAATATTAGTGATTTTTTCTTTTCTGATATTTGCACAGGTTACAAAACATATTACTGCACAGAATATAGAGAGCACAACATAGAAACAACAGATTTATCGAATACAATAGAAGATTAGTCTCCGAATACAATTCATCATATTAGTCTCCAAATTTAAAATACCGAACAAAGTTAGAACATTACAAGTCCTGAAACCGCGAGTAGCGAGTTTGTCGAAAGTAATGCTGCATTCGGAGATAATTGAGAGATGTGTCCTCTCTTATCTCTGTGCTACTGCTACTGCTATGCCTAAACATGACCTAAATACCCTATTTAAGGTAAAATAGCATAAAACAAAATAGACCCTAACTCTCCATTATGGAGAATGGAGATCATCCTGTCTCCAATTCTTGCGCTTCGCTTCCTTTTGCTTCCAAGAACCTCCTTACGACTGTCCACACATTTTTTTTTCCATCCTTTGATTTGCATGTCTCCACTTCTTTTAGAAATCTGGTATGGACAGTTGAGATTCGTAGGATGACCTGGCTATATGTTCAAAACATTAAGGCTACCTTTCTGATACATCAAATGAGGCACACAATTCTCTAGGATTATCTGTTGAAAAACATAGTAATAACTTCATAGTTAGCAATGATGTACTAGTTTTAGAAGTATGCAAAAGATGCACAGATGTCATAATAGTAAAAAATCTTACCAGGGTATCTCCATGGTAGTTATCGTAATTCAACACATGCACTAGTGGCATGTATTGACCATAATGTTGAGGAGTTTGATTGTAGATATTGTAATTCTCAATGTCAGTACAAAATCCGACCAGATGATTTTTCTCCTTGTAAGTTAATTCGGAGCCATCGGTGTAGTGGGTTCTGTCGACCATCTCCCACACATTCTTTGAAGAATGAACATAAGCTGTCAATGGAAATAAGCTGTCAACTATTTTGAAATGAACAATATAAATTAGTTAATAATTAACTATGTTTGAGAAACTCACATAGCGGTAGAACTGGAGGCGTATCAACAAGGACCCAAATGTCCATATTGTCTTGGTCGATGTCAGGATCACCAAGATCCATGGTGACAAGCATACCCTCACCAAAACCATACATCTTGCAAAATGCTTCCCAATTTTTGCAACCAAAATGGGTTACGCTCCCAGAATTATACAGATTTACTTCAAAATCCACATCATGATGAGTCCTTGTGAATTTTCTTTGTTTTAGAATTTTCACGGTCTTCAAAATCCATCCTCTCCAAGACATAGCGTCTTGCATGGCATGGGATAAGCTATACTCAAATTGTAAAAGATGAAAATTACACGTTGAAATAGTTGAAGTCATGCTTAATTATGAAAAAAACACTTGTCATCGTTGTGTACCGTTTCAACTTCGAAGGTCTCCTCGAGCTTAATGCTGAAGGCCTATCGCACAGACCTCGATCGTCATGGCACCAGCCGCACTCCCCCGGGAGACTTTCGTCATCCGATGACGACATTTCCTACGTTCATAATTCAAAACTACATCATCTCTTGCGTTGGGTCCAATAAGATAATCCACAGCGTGGTGAAAACACGCCCTTCGAACTGGTTTGAGCTATTGGTGAATGGAGATGGTCTAAGATTTTCAGTAGTTGTAAGTGCATCTAGTGCCCCTTAGTGATTTTGGTGTATTGAAGACTTATAGGTTACGGGACTAATGCGTTTGTGAGTATACACAGGTCTATAAGTTTATGAGGAGTTTGATATTAAAGAGAAAGTTGACCCCTAAAAATGAAGTTCTTCGACTGAAGACTTTGGATTTCTGAAGACTTTGAAAGTGAAGAAATTGGTGTGACCTTGAAGACTTGGTATTCATTCGAGGAACATGAAGCGTGAAGACTTTTGTTTTCGTAGTTTCATTTTCTCTTTCTTGAGTCATAGGAAACACCGTACTGTTAAAGGGGGTCGAGGAAATACTAAGGAAAAATTTCCATGTGATGCTCAACTCAAATCCTACACCTACCAATCCCTTCGAGTGAAGCCATTGGAAATGTCATACAGTTCAGTCATATTCTTCAGTGACAGAGACGGAGTTCTTCTGGTCTCTGAGGAATTTGTTCTGACTGAGGAGTTAGGAATTCGCCAGTGCGGATTGCCTACACAGTGAGGAACATGATAGCCCTGAGGATTTCGCCACTCAAAATTCAGACCGTTGTTGTGCTATGCGCCAGCTGTCCCAAAATATCTATCCACCTAACGGTCTTATCATTGAAGGGCATTTATGCTTTATCATGTCGGGCTTCTCCCTAGGCTATAAATAGCCGCCCCCTACAACCAATAGCTGGTTGGCTGCTCCGAGAGACACTGACACTTGTCATTTGAGAGCAACCCATCCTCCGAGGACTTTGAGTGAAAATCATCAAGTGAGGAAAACCCAAACCCAAACACCTACAAACCCCAAGTGATTGAGCATCACTGAAGAGACTGATCCTGCGTGGATCCGACGCTTGTTACCTTTGAAGACTGTGCTTCTTCCAGACGGTTAGGCATCATGGTCTAGAGCATCCAAGAGGAATTGTGGATCGCCGAGTGACCAAGTTTGTGAAGGTTCGGAAGTCACCTGAAGACTTACCATGAGTGATTGGGCGAGGTCTGTGTGACCTTAGCTCAAGGGGAATACGGTGAGGACTGAGTGTCCTGAGCTGCGTGTTCAGGACTGGGTGTCCGGGACTGTGTGTCCTCGGGTTTAAATACCTAGCCGCCCTAACCAGACGTACAACTGAGACAGCAGTTGGAACTGGTCTACCAAATCATTGTCTTCACCAAGCTTACGGGTTCTATTTCCTCAACTCTTTCATTTCCTCATAACTGTGTTGTGTGCTTGTTCATATCTGTGCTTGAAGACTTTGACTGAAGACTTTCTCAATTTCCTCAGTTCAATTTCTTTAGTCTGTTTGTCTTCATCCTGTGTTATCATGTGCTTACACTTTCTGTACTCCGTGCCTGTCTTCATTTCATCATGATGACTATGCTTGTGTTCTATTATGTTTACTTTTGAGTACTTATTCCGCTCCTAGTAGTTCTTCGCTAAGGAATTTCCTCACCTGCAAATTCTTTAGTGAAGAATTCATAAAAATTGCCTATTCACCCCCCTAGTCGATATAACGCACTTTCAATTGGTATCAGAGCAAGGTACTCCCTTGTTCTATGTGATTTTGGTTTAATCGCCTGGAGTTTTAGTTATGTCGACCGCAGGTATGATCAAGTCTCTGTTGGGTGTCCTACCTTCGATGGGACGGACTACCCCTACTGGAAGAATAAGATGTGAATGCATCTTGAGGCAATTGATAATGATCTCTGGTATGTTGTGGAAAATGGTGTTCCCTCAGTCACACCTTCTCTGAATGTTGTATGGAAGAGTGAGTGCTTTGGAAACTGCTAAACTTATCTGGGATAGACTGTCCAAAGTGAATGAAGGAGTCTCAACACAGCGTGACTCTCGAGTTGATGTTCTTCGCAATCTCTTCAACCGCTTCAAAAGACTCGACAATGAAAATGTTCAACAAACCTTCGATCGCCTCACTGACATCTCAAATGAGCTTCAAGCACTTGGTGCCACTAATATCGCGGACCATGAGGTGGTGAATAAATTGCTGAGATCGCTTGATTCCTCATTTGACACTTTGGCATTGATGATACAAGAATGTGTTGATTACAAGTCGCTTGATCCCGCTGATATTCTTGAGAGGCTAAATACTCATGAGTTCCAACTTGCTGAAAAAAGAGATCTATATGGTTCGAGCTATGGCAGATCACGTGCACTGAAGGCTAAGGCAGTATCTGAGTCCGAAGATGAAGACTCTAGTAGCAGCCTTGATGATCCTGAAGAACTAAGCCATGAGCTAGCACTGCTCGTGAAGAAGTTCCAAAAGTTCTCAAGACATGGTCGCTTTGGAAGACCCTCAAGGAGCAATGATTCCTCATCCAGTGACTACAAGAGGAGGCTCTGTCACAAATGCAAGAGACCTGGACATTACATTCAAGATTGTCCTCAATGGGAAAAGGAATCGAAGAAGAAGAAATACAAGGATTATAGTTCTGATGATGCGAAGAAAAAGAAAAAAAATCCTAAAAATCTTCATCATCAAAATGCTCAAAATCCTCATCTCACGAGAAGAGCAGCTCCAAGAAGGCTAGGGCATTCATTGGAAAGGAAATGGAATCTGAGGCTAAATCTGAAGAAAATGAGGAAGAGGAGGCATCTGAGGAGTCCGAATCCGGAGTGGCGAGCCTAGCCCTCGCTACTGCATTCGTCAGCAAGTCTATCTTCAACACTGAAGAAAATGACCTCACCAACAAGGCTGATGAAGGCGATGATGACTACACTCCCACCTATTACTTCATGGCAAAGGGTGCCAAGGTACTCAAATATACCTCCTCTGAATCAAGTGAGAATGAATCTGATGAAAACCTTAAGCCCAGCTATTCTAAACTTGCTAAGATTGATGTAAAACAACAAAGGGCTTTTGAAAAGGTTCAAAACATGCTAGACAAAAGTGATGATATGTTGGGTGAAGAAATGGATCGCACTAAAGCCTTGACTGAAAATCTTCAAAGACTTCATACTAGGTTTGACAACCTTCAAGGTCATCATAACACTATCTTATCTGATCATGAGAAGCTTTCTTATGAATTTCTTCAAAGAAAGCAAGACCTTGAGAAGCTAAGAGTGAGTTATGAAGATCTTCAGAAGGAGCGCGATTCATTACTTGCTCAACAAATCAGCGCTTCTCAGGAAGAATTTGTTCCTCCTTGTTTTAAATGCATTGAACGTGAATCTGCTAATTCTTCACCTGAATGTTCAAATGCTTCTAATGCTACAAATTCTTCACCTGCCTCTGCTATCACTAATTCCTCATCTGAGGACACTGCTAGTATCACTAACGATGCAGGGCTGAAGGAATTGTACATGACAGGCATGTACAAAAGCCTCAAATGGCATCAGACTCTTTGTGATGTGCTTAAAAAGCAAATCCTCAACAGGAACCCTAGGAAAGAGGGTATTGCCTTTGAGAGGAAACTCAATGCTGATGGTACATATTGGAAGCCTGAGCAGTACCCCAAAACTACATGGGTTGCTGCAAAGGGACCTCCAGTTGATCCATCTAACTTATCTGGATTTGCATGTGAATCTCCTCGTTCTAATGATGAGTCATTTGACTCCAACTATAAATTGTTCAAAAATCAGAATGGTGAAGTATTTGCTAGATATGTTGGCACTAACTGTAGGAATGGTTCCCCTATGAAAAAAATCTGGGTTCCCAAAAGGTGCCTTGAAAGTCTTCAGGTGAATGTCCTCAGGACACCACCTGTGAAGAATAGGAACCCCAGAGCAAATTCTTCATATGGACCAAATTCTTCATATGGATCCAAGTCCTCATATGAATATCATCATGCTAACAACTCGGTTTCGCAGGGAAGAGCTAAGGGCTATGAATATGAGCATTATTCTTCTAATCATCATGTTCATAAGTCCTCAAAGAATTTCTCTGCTTATTCATATGCTTATCCTAACTCCTCTTATGTGAAACAAAATGGACTAGCTTCTATGCCACCTTTATCGTATGGAGCTCACAGAGTGATGAACTCTTTGCCACCCCTTCGGATGTGGGTGGTGAAGAAAAAGAACTAATCTCTTCTGCAGGGTCAGGTCTCCAGACGTACGTAATCGTCTGAAGAATCTGCTGGAGACCTGATTATGTCTGAAAGGACGCAGACTAATCATGAATAAATGAACTTTCATTTCTCACGTCCTCATACTGCTTTATCTGTTCTTTTACTTGATGAAATTGATCTGATGAATTGATGTCATATTCTTCACTGATGAAGTATATGAGTTCGTAAGTTGCACTAATTCATCTGCAGGATGATCAACCCAAAGCCACTGAGTGGGTCATTGATAGTGGATGTACAAATCACATGACTGGTGACAAGAATCTATTGATGGATGCTCCATTATCTCCGTCGCATCTAAAGCATATCATCTTTGCCGGCAAAGGAAAAAGTCAGGTATTGGGTCTACGTAAGGTTGCGATCACAAAGGATCGACACATGGACAAAGTCATGCTTGTCAAGTCCTTATGATACAACCTCATGTCTGTCTTAATGCTTTGCGATCTTGATATGGTTGTTGTCTTTGGCAAGTACCGTTATGTTGTGGTTATGGAAGCTGACAATTCCAAAGTCTTCGAAGGCTTTAGGAGAGGAGACATGTATATTGTTGATTTCTCTACAGGACCACAACCAGCCATGTGCCTACTTGCAAAAGCTTCAGAAGGCTAGCTCTGGCATCGACGACTTGGTCATACAGGCATGAGGAATTTGCACACGCTTGCGAAGAAGAAGCATGTCATTGGCATCGAGAATGTCAAATTCCTCAAGGATCACTTATGCGGAGCCTGTGAAGCTGGAAAGATGACAAAGGCTAAGCATCCAGCGAAGACTATCATGACCACTACTCGTCCATTTGAATTGCTTCACATGGATCTCTTTGGTCCTAATCATTATTCTGCTGTTACAAATGATGCATCTCTATATGGCTTTGTTATTGTTGATGATTACTCTTAATACACATGGGTACACATTGTTACTTACAAACATGAAGTGCAGGAAGTCTTCAAACTATTTTCCTCGAGGGCTTCAACCAACTTTGGTGTGAAGATCAAGCACATCATAAGTGACAATGGAACCGAGTTCAAGAATTCTGGTCTAGATGACTATCTTGATGAACTTGGTATTACTCATGAGTTATCTGCTCCTTATACTCCTCAGCAAAACGGCGTCGTGGAGCACAAGAACATGACTCTTGCTGAGATGGCTTGCACTATGCTTGATGAATACAAAATGCCTCGTCATTTCTGGATTGAGGCAATTGATACTGTGTGCCACATCATCAACAGAGTATATCTTCACAAATTCTTTAATAAGACTGCCTATGAACTCCTCACTGATAAGAAACCCAATGTAAGTTATATCAAAGTCTTCGGTGCTAAATGTTGGATTAGAGATCCTCATCACAACTCAAAATTTGCACCGAAAGCACATGAAGGTTTTATGCTTGGTTACGGAAAGGACTCGCACACCTACAGAGTCTTCAACAACGTTCTTCACAAGGTTGTTGAAACTGTAGATGTGCGGTTAGATGAAACTAATGGCTCGCAAAGAGAGCACCTACCTACTGTGATAGATGAACCAGCACCTGAGGAAACTATCAAGTTCAAGGCTACTGAGGATGTCATTCCTACTAGAGAATCTGCTGAAGAATTCATTCCAGAACATGAAGAACGTTGAGCTAATGCACCTGAAGAAAATACTGAAGAAAATACTGAAGAAAATGGTGCTGAAGAGAATGCTGATCAAATTCCTCAATGATAACCAGCTCATCCTCGCATTGCAAAAGAAGTGCAAGTTGAAAAGATCATCAATGACATCAAAGCTCCAGGTCCTCTCACACGCTCAAAAGCTTCACATTTATCTAACTTTTGTGGGCACTATGCTTTTGTCTCTATCATAGAGCCCACTAAGGTAGATGAAGCATTTTTGGAGCCTGAGTGGATTCAGGCCATGCAAGAAGAATTACATCAGTTCGAGCTCAATAATGTCTGGGAACTGGTCAAACGTCCAGATCCTCGCAAGCACAATATCATTGGCACAAAGTGGATCTACCGCAACAAGCAATATGAAAATGGCCTTGTGGTGAGGAATAAGGCACGGCTCGTAGCTCAAGGCTACACACAGGTTGAAGGAATTGATTTCGATGAAACTTTTGCACCTGTTGCTAGACTTGAGGTTATTCGCATATTACTTGCTTATGCTAACCATCATGATATCACTTTATGTCAAATGGATGTGAAAAGTGCATTCCTCAATGGTAAGCTTGAGGAAGAAGTTTATGTTGTTCAACCCCCAGGTTTTGAAGATCCAAAGAATCCTGACAAAGTCTTCAGACTCAACAAGGCCCTCTATGGCCTCAAGCAGGCCCCACGGGCGTGGTATGATACCTTGAAGGAATTCTTCATGAAGAAATGCTTCAAACCCGGTTCACTCGACCCTACTCTTTTCACTAAATCTTATGATGGTGAATTGTTTGTGTGCCAAGTATATGTTGATGATATTATCTTTGGTTGTTCTGACCAACATTATAGTGATGAATTTGCCTACATGATGAGTGAAGAATATCAAATGTCTATGATGGGAGAATTAAAATTCTTCTTAGGTCTTCAAATTCGTCAACAACGCAATGGCATATTCATATCTTAGGAGAAATGCCTCAAGGATGTACTGAGGAAATTCGGCATGCAAGATTGCAAAGGCGTCAAAATTCCTATGCCCACAAATGGCCATCTGTGCACTGATGAAAATGGTATTGACTTCGATCATAAGGTATACCGCTCCATGATTGGTTCTTTATTGTACTTATGTGCATCTAGGCCAGATATAATGCTTAGTGTTTGCATGTGTGCCCGATTTCAAGCTACACCGAAGGAATCACACCATAAGGCTGTGAAGCATATTCTTCGATATCTAGCTCACACACCAACACTTGGATTATGGTACCCCAAGGGCTCGGCTTTTGATCTCATCGGATATTCTGACTCTGACTATGCTGGTGATCGTGTGGACCGCAAGTCAACATCTGGTACATGTCATTTCCTCGGACAATCTTTGGTCCTTTGGTCCTCGAAGAAACAAAACTGCGTATCACTATCTACTGATGAAGCTGAGTATATTGCCGCTGGTTCTTGCTGTGCTCAATTGCTATGGATGAAGAAAACTCTCAAGGACTACGGCGTCAACATGAAGAATGTGCCTCTCTTCTGTGACAATGAGAGTGCCATCAAGATTGCTCACAACCCAGTTCAGCACTCGAAGACTAAGCACATTCAGATTCGTCATCATTTTCTTCGTGATCATGTGTTGAAGGGCGACATTTCTATTGAGCATGTGAAGACTGAAGAACTGCTAGCCGATATCTTCACAAAGCCCTTGGATGAGAAGAGATTTAGCAAGTTGTGGTGTGAGCTAAATATCCTAGAATCTTCGAATGTTCTTTGAAAAGGACACTCATCCTAACACTTATGCAAAATTGATAACTTAGATGTGCAACACATGAAGAAACGTTTTTCTTCACTCAATGAAAAATAACACTCTAAGTGTGAAGAAATTAACAAAGAATTTGATTCTCAGAACCCACGATAATTGTACGCGGTGTCTGAAATCATCATTCTTATACGATGGGTCACGCCACCACCAAAAGTTGAAATTCCTCAGTTGTTCAAATTCTTCAACTTTGCATTGTCTTCACTGTTTTCGTTGTTTTTCTTCATTGGCTATATATATATATATATATATATATATATATATATATATATATATATATAATCACAAGTTGGTTTTTCTGCTAAGTGAATGTGATCGGACCCTTCCCCCTCTATGCTATACTCAACCCAATCTGTTCACAAATTCTTCATGTGCGTTCTATTTGAAACTCGTTCAAAATCTTCACTGTGTCCTTGTCAGCTGAAGAAATTGCGAACGAAACTTTGAAACCTATCTTATCTAAATTTTCGACTTTGCCGCTCAAACTCCGCATCCCACGATATACTTATCTATTCACCCATGATCGCACACGATCTCCACTTCTCAGTACGTGGGTGACATAGGTCAAGCGAATGAGAAGGGTCAGGGGCACGTTCGTCCAATTTCTTCGGGAGAACAGTTTTTCACCGTGGCTATAAATACCCCCTTCCCCTTCTTCACTTCTTTTACTCCACTCGACCTCTCTCCAGCTTGAGCTTCTCAAACCCTAGCACCGCTGCTACTTCATCGTCGCCGGTGAGGAAGAGCTTCACTGCCTCGACCTCGTCGCCGCAGTACTCGCGCCGGCCGCGGAAATCTTCACTCCACCGCCATCGTAGCTGTCTTCCTCCGCCAAGTTAGGGCGTGGAAGATCTGCACTGACGAACTTCACATCTCCACATTCCAGTTCGTCGTGTTCTTCGTTCAGGGTAATTAAAAGTTACTTTTACGGCCCTCATTGATTCGAATGATTATCTACAAAATCTTCAAAGGTGTTTTTCTTCATATCTTCACACACTAAAACACCTCTCATATCATTTGTTCTTGATTCATTTCTCCAAGCTGGGAATTTCTCTTCAAGATTCCTCAATTGTGCGGATTTATGATCTATACAACTCTGGAACCTAGGACTAAAAACGCTTAGTGAAATTCTTCAAGACTTATCTGGTCAAATTCCTCAAACTTGTTTTTTATAAAACCTTCTGAGAACGCATATGACCTCTCCAAATTCCTCGCAACTATGCTCTGTTCACATGTACTCATGTCGGCTGCTGAATCACTAGGTTCTCATCAACTTAACTCATTTGCAGCGTTCCTCGAAGAAAAGTTGCATACTTCTTCAGAGAATTCAATTGTTCAAATTCCTCAACGGAAGAAAATGGCTGACAGTAAGAAGCCACAAAATGGAGGAAAGAGGGCTGAGGTCAACACAGTGTTTGATATCCTTGATGATATATATGCTGGGTACTGCACACCTCCTGAGGAAGACAAAATTCAGTGCAAGGTGCGCATTCAGAAGATAGAGAGGAGATGGGCTAGAGAGTGGAGGGAGTACAGATATGTCACTCCCAAATACATGAAGAAATTCGCACTCAATCCTCCATGCCCAAGACCTCCATTGGCACCTGGCCAAATAGCTGATCCCACCAGCCTCAAGCATGGTGAGGATTATCCTGATGAATGGGCCAAGCGCCAAGCCGAGTTGGCTAAACAAGCCAAAGAAGCTGTGAGGAAATTCAATGAAGACTCTGCTGCTGCTGCCGCTGAGGCCTCTGTCAAGCCTAAGAAGGCCATGTCAAAGAAGCCTGCGCACAAGCCAAGTGCTTCACCTTCAGTGGTTTCAAGGCCAAGTTCCTCAGCAATGCCCTCACGGCCAGATTCTTCAAAGCCCTCAAGGCCAACTTCTCATGTTGCTCATGTTCCTCCCAAATCCTCAGCTCCTCACAAGTCCTCAGCTGCTCCGACAAAGTCCTCTGCACCTGTGCATCTTGCCACATGTCAAAGGACCACAGGCGTCTCAATTGCCTCAAGAGCTTCAGCTAGTTCCTCAGCTGCACCAAATTATTCAACGGGACCCTCTCTACTGAAGACAAAGGCCACTGCTGGACAAGGTCCTCGCCCTAGTCCTTAGAAGAAGCAGGTCGCCTTCCAAGTGCCGTCTGAAGAAGACGAAGCTGATGATGACGAACTTGCTGAAATCATCAGAGATAGGCAAGTTAGGGCTGCTAGAGCCAAGGGAACAGATGTGCCACTACTTTTGGATCCAAAGTTGATCCTCGAATACATTGATGTTTGGTACAAGGACCCCAACACTCCCATGCATGAATTCAAGCTGACTCCTGGCCAAAGTCACATGCTGACCCACTTCATACAAGAAGAAAAATGGAAATATGAGAAGGCCAGGCAGATCAAGAAAGAGCAGTACAAGAAGGAGCGCTATCTAAAGAAAAACGTTGTCTCTATGACAACTGAAGAACTTGTCGTTGTTCAAAGTAAGATCAAGAGATTCAGTGATGAATTTGACGCATACCACGCTGACTGGCTTGGAGCCAAGGTGCACTTTGTGAAACTTGTGTATAATTTCACCTCAAATGTTGCAGCCCCAACGCAACAGGAAGTTCCTCAGGCTGAAGCATCTGCTCAGCCGACTGAAGAACATGCCAGCACCGCTGATGAAAATCAGGCTGCTGAAGAAAATTTGAGTTCCAGGGATGATGACTGCATACCAGCCGCTGAAGAAATTGCCAGGGCATCCACTAGTGGTGCGCCTGAAGAATATGAAGAAATCAGGGCAACTGCATCAGTTGTGCCTGAAGAAAATCAACCAGATACCGCTGCTCCTCCTGCGCCAACACCAACTCTGATCCTTCCATCTGCATCAGATGTGAAGAAAACCAAGGCTGCAGAGCGTGCAACAGTGAAGAAAAGGAAAGCATCAGCTACTTCAGATTCTTCAGCTCCAAAGAAGATGAAGCCTTTGACCAGCTCGTTTGAAAACCCCATTGATGTTGTTCCTCTCTCTACCATGCCATGAAAGGACCTTGTTCCTTTCGATGAAGAATATGTGATCCCCAGCGGATCTGATGAAGAAACTCCTTCTGCTGTTTCGTCGGAGCAGTTGGATGAAGAAATTGAAGTGGATGAGATCCCTTCAACACCTGTTATTTCCTCGCCTCTGCCTCAGTTCACTTCTGAAGAGGTTGTCTTTGAAGAAATGGAAGATGAAGATGTGGACGTTGGCTGCTCCACACCAGTGATGAGTGATGAATTCTGGGAAAGTCAGCATCCAAACTCTCCAATGTTCACACCATTACAGCAAATACCTCAGTCCCCTGCACAAACTGTTCAAATGGGCTCTGAAGAAACTCACCCCACTTCATCTGTACGTGAAGAAATTCCAGCCACTAGTGCTGAAGAAATTGCTGCTGCTGAACATCTGAAGACGCAGACTGCCACTGAAGAGGAACCAGAAATTCCTTAGCCTGAAGAACCTGTGATTGAGATTCCTGAGGTCGTGATGCAACTCACTGACACTCCTCTACCCAAGCCAAAGGATCCATTCTCCAGGAAGCAAAAATTCAAGGCTGATGATTTCTTCGGCGAGCACGTATTCTTCACAGACTACAACCCTTATGACTCTGCTCGCATTAGGAAGAGGCATTTCTGGATAGCCAGCCAAGCCAATTTCTATTCCTCAGTGTTGTTCAACAAAAACAAAATCTTCTACCATGAGCACATTCCTCACGTGGATATGGAATCTCTACCGTGCTTCATGCCAGTCCTCAGTGTTCTTCACGACGCTGGACTGTTAAATTTTTGCTCTGACATCTGTGATTGGAATGAAGAACTGATTCTTCAATTTTATGCGACGCTGCACATCACAGGAGATTCTGAAGATGTCAATTCATGGGTGCTGGACTGGATGTCTGAGAACACTCACTACACAGCACCAGCTACTGAATTGCTTCGTGCCTTACCACTCAGTCCTCCCCTTAAAGAAGCTCGTTGCATTTACAGTGAACCTGAGCTTACAAATCACTACATGCAAGTTCTGATGAAACCTTTGAAGCCAGGTCAGGCCCCACGAACCAAATTCCTCGTGAAGGAATTACTATATGTGCCCAGAACTGTCTATCGCGTTCTAACGAGGACAATGAGTCCCATCAAAGGCCACGACTCATCTGATGAGGAAATTGTTGGCATCATGAAGAATCTGGTATTCAATATCGTTCATGGTATTCCTATCAATTATCACGATTTCTTCATGAGGACTCTGGCAAATGTTGCACTTTCTCCGTTTGAGCTGAAGCCTTATGCACCTTGGATTATGAGATTCCTCAGGACAAGGTCTTCACTCAACTACAAAGCTGATTTTCAGAATCACCTTAGCTACTTGCCCCCGATTGAAGTCCTCAAGCAGACCTATTCCTCAGGTGATGAAAAGGGCAAGGCACCAGCTGTTATAGATGAAGGCATTCATCCATTGGATGGACAGTTTCGCAAAGCTGCATCTTATTCCACCAATGATGACTCTGCCACACATGACTCTGCCAATGCACCCAAGTCTACTCCTCAAGCCAGTGCTCCTCGTGTGATGACTGATCGTGAGCTTCTGCTTAGTCTTCACCGGAAGGTGGATCGAAATCATAAATGGGTTAAGCGTCAGTTTGGTTCATTTCTTCACAACATGACTACTACACACGATGCAGTGAAGAAAAACCGTTACTACCTCCATGAAGTTTTCGGTCGCACCTGGGCCATTCTATCACATCTTTATGGTGAAGAAGATCTCAAGAAAATGGGTCTCAAGGAAGATTTTGACTGGTCTGCACCTCCACCGAAGAAATTCAAGAAGGTCAAGGTTCCTTCTTTGGTGTCCAGCTCATATTCTTCATCACGTGATACCGACGAGTATGAAGACTTGGACGACACTGCGGTAGGCCCTTCCACGACAAACGACCCCAACAACACCGGCGCTCCTTCATCAATTTGATATTCTTCACAGGCGTTAGTCCTCATATTCGATCCTTTTGGTCATTTGATGACAAAGGGGGAGAATTTTGAGTTAGTCTTCAAGCGGGTCTTTCTATATGGTCATTTTTTGTTAAGTTACAACTCTCGTTCTTTCGAGACTTTATTGGATAGAGTTGTAAACTTAAACCCGATGGTGCTCTGATACTTTTGATATGTTTTTCTGCATGCTTATTCCTCATATATGCTAATGCACGCATGCTGAATTACATCAGTCACCATATTTCATCATGCATTTCAAATTCTTCATTGTGATATGTCAAATGCGTGTATGAATTACAAGATATAGGGGGAGATATCCATGATTCTACTCTTCAAGTGTGCAATGCTTCAAAAGCAAATACCTCAACATGCACATATTCAAGGGGAGTTCTTCTATATCTTGCAATCAAATTCCTCCATATCAGTATTTACACTTCATATGTTTATCCCCGTTGAAAACTTAACCTATATTGTCATCAATCACCAAAAAGGGGGAGATTTTAAGTGCATCTAGTGCCCCTTAGTGATTTTGGTGTATTGAAGACTTATAGGTTAAGGGACTAATGCGTTTGAGAGTATACACAGGTCTATAAGTCTATGAGGAGTTTGATATTTACAGAGAAAGTCGACCCCTAAAAATGAAGTTCTTCCACCGAAGACTTTGGATTTCTGAAGACTTTCTGAAGACTTTGAAAGTGAAGAAATTGGTGTGACCTTGAAGACTTGGTATTCATTCGAGGAACATGAAGCGTGAAGAATTTTGTTTCCGTAGTTTCATTTTCTCTTTCTTGAGTCATAGGAAACACCGTACTATTAAAGGGGGTCGAGGAAATACTAAGGAAAATTTCCATGTGATGCTCAACTCAAATCCTACACCTACCAATCCCTTCGAGTGAAGCCATTGGAAATCCCATACAGTTCAGTCATATTCTTCAGTGACAGAGACGAAGTTCTTCTGGTCTCTGAGGAATTTGTTCTGACTGAGGAGTTAGGAATTCGCCAGTGCGGATTACCTACACAGTGAGGAACATGATAGCCCTGAGGCTTTCGCCACTCAAAATTCCGACCATTGTTATGCTCTGCGCCAGCTGTCCCAAAATATCTATCCACCTAACGGTCTTATCATTGAAGGGCATTTATGCTTTATCATGTCGGGCTTCTCCCTAGGCTATAAATAGCTGCCCCCTACAACCAATAGCTGGTTGGCTGCTCCGAGAGAAACTAACACTTGTCATTTGAGAGCAACCCATCCTCCGAGGACTTTGAGTGAAAATCATCAAGTGAGGAAAACCCAAACCCAAACACCTACAAACCCCAAGTGATTGAGCATCACTGAAGAGATTGATCCTGCGTGGATCCGACGCTTGTTACCTTTGAAGACTGTGCTTCTTCCAGACGGTTAGGCGTCATGGTCTAGAGCATCCAAGAGGAATTGTGGATCGCCGAGTGACCAAGTTTGTGAAGGTTCGGAAGTCACCTGAAGACTTACCATGAGTGATTGGGCGAGATCTGTGTGACCTTATCTCAAGGGGAATACGGTGAGGACTGAGTGTCCTGAGCTGCGTGTTCAGGACTGGGTGTCCGGGACTGTGTGTCCTCGGGTTTAAATACCTAGCCGCCCTAACCAGACGTACAACTGAGACAGCAGTTGGAACTGGTCTACCAAATCATTGTCTTCACCAAGCTTACTGGTTCTATTTCCTCAACTCTTTCATTTCCTCATAACTGTGTTGTGTGCTTGTTCATATCTGTGCTTGAAGACTTTGACTGAAGACTTTCTCAATTTCCTCAGTTCAATTTCTTCAGTTTGTTTGTCTTCATCCTGTGTTATCATGTGCTTACACTTTATGTACTCCGTGCATGTCTTCATTTCATCATGATGACTATGCTTGTGTTCTGTTATGTTTACTTTTGAGTACTTATTCCGCTGCTAGTAGTTCTTCGCTAAGGAATTTCCTCACCTGCAAATTCCTCAGTGAATAATTCATAAAAATCGCCTATTCACCCCCCTCTAGTCGATATAACGCACTTTCAGTAGTAAGTGAAGTGGTAATTTTGAGAGCAAATGGTTTGGATGAGTGGTTCCTCTTTCCTGTTTAGCTTTACAATAGAATATTGTTAGTCATGCACACTTGTGCATTTTCAGCCAGGCCCAGTGGAGTTGGCCTAAAAACATTTCTTTCTTTAAGCCTGCTACATCCATCTCAAGTATTTATGGTCAAGGGTTAGCAGGGCCATCCAAATAGAATATGTGGTATGGGCTTTTTTAGTAGGCCATCCTACCAGATTAGGGTTTATCGATGACGAGCAACTGACATTACTAATAATTATGAGTTGATATCACACTTCTATATGTATAACACAAGAGGCAGTTGATCCTACTTAATTAAGTACTAAGATACCCCGGGCCATGCATTAGTCGCAAGTACCCCATATGTCCTATTTTGAGCAAAGTCATGCTAAAATTCATGGAAAATTTCAGCATGACCATTGCTGAAAATAGGACATTATGGAGTACCTGAATTTGCCGGAACGGAAGTTAATCAACATTCCGGCAAACCCAAGGGCCTCTCGGGGTACCTGCAAAATCATTATCCCCGCGTAATGAAGTCACTAATGGGTCATTTCAGAAGATCACAAGTAGCATCATCACAAGTACAACATCATCACAAGTGAAATACCAGGATGATATAATTAGTGCCCACTGATCACTAACAATGGAATTATTTTCCCATCATTTAGCATTTTGATGTCCTAGTATATAGGCATCCACCACAGCAACTTCAAAATGATTCTACGTTTTGGGCATCATGCATCAAAAGGTTTCTTGGTTTGATGATCCTTCTACTTCCAGGTTTGGGCATAACATACAAGATACGTAAACCAACTCATGGAAAAGACACTACAACAGAAGGGCGCCCTACACCACAAGATTAAACTTGCCACTAGCTCTGAACTATGAAAAATAATCCAAAAAAAGAAACATATGAGGCAGCAATGCAAAACCAGAAAGACATATGAGCCATGACACAAAACAAACCTAGCTATCTCTGAACTACTTGCAGAGCAACAACCACACCAAACTGCACACAGAAGAGCAAAATCACAAGGCCTAAATACCCTAGAGCAGCCCCCAAACCTAGCAAACTATCCAATCGGGGGCAGCAAAACACAAGCCAAAGCAGCTCAAGGACACCAAGCGACAAAGCATGACAACCATGGGTGCTGACGGGTAGACGGAGGGGGCAGCGGAGCCCGGGAGGGGGCGGCGTTGAAGCTAGGCAACGGGAGCAGTGAGCAAAGCAGCAGCAATGCAAGGAGCGGAGTAGCGGCATGAGCAGCAACGCAGCAGTAGCAGCACAAGATTGTGCCATGCTGAAAGATTGTGCCATGTAGAAAATTTCCATGCTAATCTTTAGATAAATACAAATATAACAAACTCTTAGATAAAAACTTGCCATGCTATTTTACAGAACAAACAAACATTTTGCCACCTTGATACATAACTGAATTTTTGTGTAGTAGGTTCAGATCTCATTTTTTGAGCTATCACACTTTTTTTGTTTACACAGCTACAATCTTTTGCCATGGCAAATCTTGGGACCATGGTCACATGGCAAATGTAGGATTGCTCTTAGCTAAAAACACGACAAATGTAAAAAACAGAAGGAGAGGCGAAAGAGGGGAAGCGAGGGGAGCTCACCACGAAGGCACACGAAGGCCCAGCGGTGGATTAGGAGCAGCAGGCCGGCCAGACTTGAAGGAGAGGCGGCAGAATCTGAGGTGGAAGAAGGACTTCTCCGGCCTGCTTTGGTGCTCGATGGCGTGGAGACGGAGACGCGTCGGGGTGGGGTCGGGGGCGGAAGGGGAGGATGGGGAGAGGAAGGCGGCGGGGGCGCGGGGGCGGCGGCACACGTAGGGGCGGCGGCGTAGTGGGTCGAGGCTGAGAGAGATGTGAGATTGGGGATCGGGGATTGGGGATTTTAGTGGGGGAGGGATAGCAATGGCGCACCACCTAGCGGTGCGTCATTAGTAACTTTTTTTTGATAGCAATGGCGCACCTCCTGGCGGTGCGCCATTAGTAATCTTTTTTTTGGATAGCAATGGCGCATCCCCTAGAGGTGCGCCATTAGTAATGTTTTTTTGGATAGCAATGGGGCACCCCCTAGCGGTGCACCATTAGTAATTTTTTTAGGATTTTTTGTTGCCTAGCGGAGGGCCAGCAGCGGCGTCTTGAACCCTAGGTCTCGCTCGGGGGGTAGGGAGGGGGTGGGTGGTGCGCTCGGCCGATTTCGTTCGAGGGAACCGAGCGAGGAGACAAGGGAGGGTGCGGGGGGGTCGTTGGCGGCGGTGGAGCGGGTGAGGGTGCGGGGGTCGGCGGCGGCGGTGGAGCGAGGGAGGGTGCGCGGGGTCGGCGGCGGGGGGGGGGGGGGGAGGGTGCGGGGGGTCGGCGGTGGCGGTGGAGCGGGGGAGGGTGCGCGGGGTGCTCGGCGGCGAGGGGGATCTGGCGAGGGGGGATAGCGATCGAGATGGAGAGGGATCGAGATCGAGTGTCCTTGTGAATATTCAATATTTTTTCATATTGAATATGAAAAAATATCATCAAATTTGAAAAAATATTCATGAATTCAAAAAGTGCCAATGAATTAAATTTAAAAATATTCATGAGTTCAAAAAAATTAACAAATTCAATACTTTTTGTGAATTAGAAATTCAATACCATAATAAACATAAATAATTATTCATGAGGACACTAGAACAGAAGAAATATCATTTCAATATGTCGAAATACAATCGAGAAATGAAGGCTACAATTTAAATACAATTGATCTTAGCTAGCTATCTGTTCACAATCTTCTTGCCCTTATTTTTCGTGAATGGAGTTCTTAGTAATGGCGCACCACCTACAAATACGCCATTAGTAACCCTGGTTACTAATGGCGCACCAGCTGGTGGTGCGCCATTAGTAGTTTTGCAAAAAAATGATAGTAGTGGCGCATGGGGTGAGTGATGCGCCATTACTAGTTAGAACTAGTAATGGCGCACTGTGCCCTGGTGCGCCATTAGTATTTTTGGAAAAAAAATATATGTTAGTAGTGGCGCACCAACACATGGTGCGCCACTGCTATATAGTAGTGGCACACCACATGTATGGTGCGCCATTAGTGTCCATATTATCTATAGCCCTTTTCCTAGTAGTGACATGGCCAGCTGCCAATCTAAAGATGCACATGGCAGCGACCAAAGTTGTCCTTAGAGTACACATAAAGTCTTCGGTAGGGCCTATCTTGATCATGTCGAGTCACGAGGCTTTCAGAGTCCTTCTTTGTAAGAATGATGGCCTATATAGGTCAGCCCGTGGACTGTGGGCCAACTAGGTTGGTACCCCCTAGTCTAGGACACTATTAGTAGCCCCTGAACTAGCCTTCGACACTGAGGATGACACACTTCTTCGACTGAATGACTTCAGCTTGACAGACGAGTTCCTCCTTCGGAGATTCACAATCTCCCCATTTGTTCTAAGCCTTCACCTGGCCCTTTCTTAAAGGAATCCCCCCAAATAGAGTTCATCCACACTCGCTAGCATCCGAATATGCGAGGTAACTTAGCCTCGAAGGGCAACCGTATTGGTGTGAACATTACTTATGGCCTGACAACTTCTCCAAAACACCACCACCTATAGTTAGGCAAGTCAGTTACTGTTGCTCGAATCGCGGCCCGAGGCAATTTTCTCATTGGCACGTCCTGTCAAAGTAGAGATCATGCTCGATTTTAAGGGATATCATCAAGATTTCGTTTTCTTCCATGCGCATGATGGCATCTTTTCCAGGTCGTGGTGATTTCTACGGCGCAGCAGGGGGAGGGACTCTTGGCCTTTCACAAGCTTACAAGAGAAAAAGGAAAGCAGTAACCATTCCCACACTTCCATTCCCCCTCGAGCTCCAGCGCCCAGATCCAACCACGAATTCACTCATCCTCCTTAGCTCCCACAGCTTCCACCTCCAGTAATGGCCAACACCACCCTCAAGGGGCACTAGGCTGGTTCCTCCGTCACGGAGGGCACAATCCTGGAGCTACAGAGCGTGAGGTACATCCCCAACAATGTTGCCACTCAGCCGCCGGAGCCGAACCAATGCGTAACCACTCCCAAGCCAGGGGAGAGGGTGGTTTTCATTCCCTACCTCATATGAGGTCCGGGGCTCCTGTTGCACGCCTTCGTGTGCGGGATCCATTTCTTCTATGGGCCCGACTTCCATCATATGGCTCCAAATTTGATCATCCACGTCACATCTTTCATAATTACCTGCGAGGCCTTCCTTCGCATCAGGCCGCCCTTCGGGTTGTGGCTAAAGACGTTCGGCATCAAGCCGAAGTCCAGCGGCTCCGAGCTCACGGAGTGCGGGGGAGCAATGATTAGCAAAAATGGATGGTTCATCACCCAAATCCTTGTGATACATTGGCAGGTTTGTGAATCATCAACCTGCTTACCTGATGAATTACACAATTTTACCTCTCATACTTTAGAAGCTTCTCCCTGACAATACAAAATTCACATGATCAATGAATTTCAGCAAACTTGTAAGATGCTTGTCACAACATCTAATAATGCATTCCTGATGGTTTACAACATGGTTGTCGATGTCCACCGCACCTTGCTATATGACGGCATATTTCTGTACCCCGTGGACAAGAAGAGCCCAAATGGAAAGCTCCGGTATGCCAGCGCCTACGCGCACAATTCAAACAACACATCCACCATCACATACAACTGTTTTGAAGTTGCCTGAATTTGTTGTGTTTGTAGTGTGATGTATGAGGTGTTCCCCATGTCATTCCTGATGGAGGAAGTCGGAGGCCAGTATGTCATATGCAAAGGACGGGTATGAGTTGTTGTAACATGCAAGCATCTCTATTTTTTCATTCCTTGGCCAGAATTTCATGTCTGGCAATAGACGATATGTTGACACCTCATTTCTATGTTGTGAATCGATGCAATGCAGTCGCTCAACCTGATCCCCACTGACATTCATGAGAGATCCACGATATTCCTGGGAACCAGCGATGACATGGAGGAGATGAAGGCGCTGTACGCAGAGGAGGCCAAGAAGGAAGGATCTGCATGATGATCGACGGTCATCGCGCACAAGGGGTGTAAAACTCATGGGCCTTGCCGGGCAATGTGGTTCATATGTCATGCATTTCTTTTCTATACATCAGTTCCATTCAGTGTAATATAGCGTGGAGGCCTCGAACAGCTTCACTCATGAGCAGCCAAGTCATCTACTTCTTTCCGCAATTTGTTCATTGATGATACATAATATACATCCATATATACATATATGCATCTCAGGAACGGCTGTGTGCATCGTTATGATGCAGAGGCCGAGGGATTGATCCTCCTTTTCTAATTTTTTCCAGCTCAGGAGGACCACTGCTGCAAGCTATGCAGAATGCGTTGCATATACATGCAGATTGTGGCATCATGTGTGTAAAAATGTCGGCTGTTTCAGAACCGAAAGATACTACTCCCTCCATCTGGAATTACTTGTCGTAGAAATGGATAAAATGGATGTATTTAGAACAAAAATGCGTCCACATACAACCATTTCTTCGATAAGTATTTTAGGACGGAGGGAGTACATACATGCTAAGTGTCTCAGCCTGAGCGGTTGGCGCGGTGACCGCCTTTGCAGAACTCTGAACGCAGGCGCTCATGGTAGCTCACCGGTCACCAAACCAGCCGGCTGGTGTTCAGCAAAGGGCATATCGTCAACCATGGCCATACAACACGGCAAAATGAATAGACTCTAATCAATTGAAAATGTTAATCCTTAGTTCCTCAAAATCTCCCCGATCTAGGGGTCCACCACGTAGTGATGCTCTAAGGCGGTAGCTGGTGATCGCAAGGCGACTGCGCGGCTGTGCTAGGGTTAGGGTTTTGTATACGGGGTGGCGTGTTTTCGGCGGTGATCCAGGGTAGCAACGGTGCTCTCATGGGCACGGGCTGGTGGATCTGCAAGCCTGCCTTGCAGCGGTGCTGATGGTAGGAGGTGTAGATGGAAGGACGTCGACGGCTACTCCAAGGAACTCCATGACGGCCCCCGCCAGGTCGACTATGACTACACCGGCGAGGAAGGAGGCTCGATCTGCTGGTCAAGGGGAATCTGCTTCACCTGTGGAGATCAAGACGCCAGATCCGTCGGCGAGCCTGTCGGCAAGATTGGGTGAGATGGCCCTAATGGAGAAGGAGGAGGCGGGACTTGTGTTCGAAGATCCAACCCCAAACGCCCAGAAACATCATAGATGGGCGGCAGTGGGAAAGGTTTGCTCGCCGTGGTCGCTGAAGATGTCAGTGTTAGAGAAAACAATGCCTGGGGCTTGGGGCGGCATCGAGAAGCGAAGATCAGAGAGATTGGCCCAAAAATAATTTCTGTTCAATTCGGGAGCAAAGGTGACTGGAGACATGTCCTCAATAATGGGCCATGGCAATATGATTTTGCTGTTCTGGTGATGAAGGACTATGAAGGAGACAAGAGGCCCTCGGAGATGGTTTTCGACAAAGTAGATGTCTGGGTTAGGGTCTCTGATCTGCCACCGGACAAGAGGACGGAGGTGTTTGGGAGGGCACTTGGTAATTGGCTGGGTGAAACCATTAAAGTTGATGTGGACAGGAAGGCGTTGCGCGTGGGAACCAACTTCGTGTTCGAACTAAGATCTCTATGTCTGAAGAAAAAGGCTGATGATCAGGAGAGGACTTGGTTTGAGTTTTTCTATGAGAAGATCCCTCACTTCTGTTTCGACTGTGGAAGACTGGTTCATGTGAATGGTATTTGTGAACCCTGGTAGAACCTGCAACTCAGTGGGGTAGTTGGTTGCGATCTGAATCTGGCAGAAACGCGACAAGCAAGGATGGTGGAGAAAGCGCAGCTGTTAGCAGTGGCAATAGCAGGGGTAGCTCTCGCGTTGGGGAAGCATCTGATGGAGGAGATCAGCAGCCCAGAGTGAGAGATCTACCTACCAAGAGGAACCTGGGCTCAGAGTTCTCCCGTTCTGCTGAGAATCGCACTGGCGATAGGCAGGGTAAGTATGGGGAGGAGGCTGAGAGCCCTTGTAAGGACAGGCGCATCTATGGAATGGCGCGAGATGGGGATCTTCGGGATGAGCTAGAGTCCAGGCGTGAGCACGACCTTCGAACAAAGCTGATGGATCAGCAGTCTCAAAGAAAAGGTAATGACAATGGGAATGCAGAAAGAGAGGGGAAGGGGAAGGATAAAATGCCGGAGTACACGCAGCGCCACATGCAGGCGGGTCGGGTTTGTCCACTGGGTCAACCTGATATGCATGGGATGCATGGAAGGCCAAGAGGGCGCTACATTAGGAAGTCGAGGAAGGAATTTGAGGAGAGGCAGAGGGAGGCTTTCCATGATGATCATGAAGGGGAAGGAAGGAAGAGGAGACCAAGACAGGTTTGGGTGGCGAAGGGTGACCCGGGAAGGAGAGGCAATACAGATGTGTTCATTCATGATACGAGGCAGAAAACGTCCTTGGTGTTTGACCGCATCTCTGACAACAACAAGAGTAGATCAGCAGACCCCGATTCTCGGGTCCGTCGAGAGCAATGAATGTTCTTGCCTGGAACTATCGAGGATTGGGGTTGGACTCGACAGTTGGCGAACTTCGTGACCTGGTTAGGTCCCACAACCCAGCGGTGGTCTTTTTGAGTGAAACGAAGAAAAGTGCAAGGGCTATGGAGAAGCTGAAGTGGAGCTTGGGATTCAGAAGTGGCGTGGCGGTTAGTTTTGTGGGAAGAAGTGGCGGCCTCGTGATGTGGTGGAGGGAACATGTGCATGCAACGATTAGGCCTTGGTGCCAATACTTCCTGGATGCAGAGGTGGTGCTAGATGGTAAAACCTTTAGGATCACTGGATTCTATGGGGAACTCGACACTGAGAAAAGGAAGAAGTCATGGGATGCTTTACACTTTTTACGGAGTCAAGACAATCTCCCTTGGCTTTGTGTGGGTGATTTCAATGAGGCGATGTTCCAATCCGACCAACAAGGTGGCAATTTGAGGAGTTTTACGCAAATGGAAGATTTCAGAGACTGCTTAGCAGAGTGCGGTTTGGCCGACTTGGGATTCTCTGGATATAGATATACATGGGACAATAGGAGAGATGGTGATGCTAATGTGCAGGTCCGGCTTGACCATGCAACTTGCACCGACGCTTTTCTGGAGATGTTCTCCGAGACTAATGTTGAGAACCTTATCACGGAAGAGTCCAATCATCTGGCCCTCCTTGTGCATGTGTTGGAGACGGCTCCAACACAACGATAAAAGGGGGTGTGGTCTTTCAGGTTCAAGGAGGCATGGCCCAAGCACGATGACTATGAGAGTATGGTTTCGGATGCGTGGGCTGCAGCGAATAACGGGGCCTCCGAGATAGTAGCGATATGGGACAAGATCCATCAAGTCTCGGGGGGGTATGCAAAGGTCGATTAGGGTTGTTTTTGGGTCGATTCGGAAACAAATCTCAAAGCTCAAAGCACAACTACAGGAGGCCAAGGAGATGGCACTGGGGTTGGGTTCCTCACTGGAGGTACGCGACCTTGAAAGCCAACTCAAAGAGATTTATGCACGGGAGGAGGTATATTACAGGCAATGTTCTCGCGTTGACTAGATAAAGGCCGGCGACCAGAACACCAAATACTTCCAGGGACGAGCCTCGCACAGGAAGAGAAAAAACACGGTTCGTGCCTTAAGGAAAGAGGATGGCTCGAGGTGCATGGTAGATGACGAGATGAGGGAGATGGCTGCGGCTTTCTACGAGTCCCTTTTCACATCGGAGGGTTCAACCGGCGTGAATGAGTTCCTGGAGAATATTCAGCCTGCGGTGACGGATGAGATGAACAACAAGCTTACGGCGAGAGTCACAGATGAGGAGGTTGATGTCGCGCTTTTTCAAATGGGACCAACAAAGGCCCCGGGACCGGATGGATTGCCTGCATTATTCTATCAGTGGCACTGGCCATTGGTGAGAGAGGATGTATGTCATGCGGTCCAAGATTTCCTAGGGGGTGTCGCAGCCCCGGAGTCTTTCAATGCGACCACGATAGTGATGATACCGAAAGTTAACTCAATGGGGTTGCTTTCATAGTTTCGTCCCATTAGCTTGTGCAACGTTCTTTATAAGCTTGCTGCAAATGTGCTCGCGAATAGGCTTAAGGTTTTCCTTCCGGTTCTCATCTCAGAGGAATAGAGCACTTTTGTACCGGGACGGATCATCACGGACAATGTGATTGTAGCATATGAGTGAGTGCACGCAATAAGAACCCGGAAACAGAAAAAACCTCTGTGTGCAGTAAAGTTGGATATGAAAAAGGCCTATGACAGGGTCGAATGGATGTTTCTTGAACAAATGATGGCTAAGTATGGTTTTGCGGAGGGGTGGATTAAGATGGTGATGAGATGTGTGACTTCTGCACGTTTTACTGTGAAGCTTAACGGAGGGCTCTCTACGGGTTTTGTGCCATCAAGGGGGCTCAGGCAAGGGGATCCACTCACCCCGTACTTATTTCTTTTTTGTGTTGAAGGTTTCTCAGTGATGTTGAGGAGAGCACAAACAGAGGGCAGCATTAAAGGGGTTAGATTTGGGAGTACTGGCCCCAAGTCACGCACCTCTTATTTGCAGATGATAGTATTGTATTCTTGCAGGGCACTCCGGAAAATGTTCATGTGCTGAAGAACATCTTGGTTAGGTACGAGGCTTCATCCGGACAAAAAATCAATCTCCAAAAGTCGTCCATCTTCTTCGGGAAAGGATGTGGACAACAACAAAAAGATGTTCTGAAGCAAGCTATTGGTATTGAACAAGAGGCTCTGAGCGAGAGATATTTAGGTCTACCTACGGTGGTGGGGAGATCTAAGGATGGCACATTCAAGTATGTGACAGAATACTCTAAAGGAAAAGTAACGGGATGGAAGGGACAAGGGCTGTCAAAGAAGGCCAAGGAAGTGCTTGTTAAATCTGTTTTGCAGGCTACACCTACTCTCACTATGAGTTGTTTTCACCTCTCGAAGAAGATGTACCGGAACATGACTTCAATCTCTTCAAACTTCTGGTGGGGTGCAATGAATGGTGAGAGGAAAGTGCATTGGATTGCCTAGGATAAGATGTGTCAGTCAAAACCGACGGGAGGTTCGGGTTTCCGGGACCCGGAGGCTTTCAACCAAGCCCTACTAGCAAAACAGGCATGGAGGATTCTGCAGTTGCCGATCTCTCTATGTGCTAGAATTCTTTGAGCACAGTATTTTAGTGATAGTTCCATCATGAGTGCTACGTGCCCAGCGGGCGGATCCTACACGTTCAGGAGTATATTGCATGGGAGAGACTTGCTATGGGAGGGAATCATATGGCGCATCGTAGATGGCTCGTCGGTGAAGATTCACCATGACCCTTGGATCCCGAGACAAGGGAGTCTGCTGCCACTGGGCGCAGTTTTCCTTCCGGGAGTGCAGAAGGTGGCTGACTTGTCGAACCACATGGGTGAAACGTGGGATGATGCAAAGCTACAAGCTATGTTCTCTGTCGATGACGCCAATGATATCAAGCAGATAGCTGTTGGAGGGCCGGGGCTTCAAGATTATATTGCATGGAATCACACAAAGAATGGTATTTTCATGGTGAAGTCGGCTTATCATCTACGGATGGCCTTGAATGCTGCTAAGCGGGGCCAGCCGGGATCTTCTTCGACTTCTCTTGCACATCGAGGTTGGCTGTCTTTGTGGGATACATCGACTCCAGGGAAAGCAAAAATTCATATGTGGCGTCTGATGAAAAATGGACTAGCTATGGGTGCTGAATTGCTACGTAGAAGTATCAAGGCGGGTGTGTTCTGTGTTGCTTGTGGACGAGAAGAAACCGGTTTCCACCGTTTTGGGGGGTGCTCGCACTCGATGTGCTTTTGGAAGCAGCTTAGCTCGGTGTTGGGAGTCTCGGTGGCCAAACCACCATGCAATATTGATTCCCAAAGCAAGCTAGCAAATTGGTTGCTGGAGTGGTTTGCACAGGCACCGGACCTTGACAAATCGATCATGGTACAAGCTGTCTATGGACTGTGGCTAGCACGTAATGATGCGCGAGAAGGGAGGAAAATTTCTGCAGCACATGAAATATCACATACAATGGCTGCATATGTTAAAGAATGGGAAGAGATACACATGAAGGAAGTGAAGCCGAAGCCACAAGAAGAAAGGGCAGTGTGGGAAGCACCAGACACTGGCTGGATCAAAGCTAACACAGATGGATCGGTGTCGAAACACTTGGGAAAAGGAGGCGTTGGCGTGCTGCTGCGTGACGACATGGGTGCTTTTCGAGCGGCGTCTTGTCAGGTTGTGGTGACAGCGTCAGACCAGGAGATGGTCGAACTTCTGGCATGCAAGAAGGCGATTGAGCTGGCTAGAGGAGTTGGGGCAGGGAAGCTCCACCTCGAGTGTGATTCGGCAGGACTGGTGTCCATGCTTAATAACCAGGAGAAGAATCTCTCTGCCGCGGGACCAACTGTCGAAGACGTTAAGTCGAGGCTGAAGGACTTTGAAGATTTTAGAGTATCTTAGTTTCCAATCAAAAAAATTTAGAATATCTTGGGTAAGCCATAGTGCAAACGCCGCTGCTGATAGATTAGCTAAGGTGGGAATGGGAGATGAACTGAATTCTATGTGGCCCTCATCACCACCAGACTGTATTTTGCATATTATTTCAGATGAGATTCCGGCACTATTTTAAGTAATAAACCGGCGATAGTCTTACCCTCAAAAAAAAAGAAAAATTTAATCCTCCACATTGCTGTGTAGATCCAGGTATCTCAGGATTGATTCGACCATTACATGTAGGATAGCTGAAACAGGTGAAACCTAGCGCCGCCAGTTTCCCTGTCCCGTCTTGCCGTCACCGGAGGGGCCGACCGACGAAGCTCGGCTGGCTCCCGGGATGGCGGCGGCTGGGTGCTTTTCGGCATGGCGTCGGCCGCTGGATTGGGCGTAGTTCCCCACGTGGGCTGCTGGATCTGGCGACGGCGGCTGCCTCGATGGATATTGTGATCCGTCGCGTTTGGGCTTGAGGCCATAGCGTGCTGCGCTGGATGTCCGCGGCGTCACCCGCTAACTTGGGCGATGGGTGCCCGCCTGGCTTGCTGGATCCTTTCCACGATCTGATGCCCAGATTGGTTGGTGGTTTGACTCCACATCGGACTGGCGGGCTGCTAGTGTTTCCTGTAGCCCACCATTCATGTGGTCCGTCCATGAGGCATGAGGAACAACATTTGTTTGGGCTGGCTACAGTGGCGGTGCCTCCTGCCAAGTTTTGTGGTGGCCATGGAAAGATCTTCGTGAGTTTGCTCTCTCCAGATCCGATGGCGGCTACCGGCGGCGTTGCGAGATGCGGCCAGATGGCTCCTTTGTGAGTTCCGGCATCTCGTACACCGACCAGTTTGTTTTTGATGATGAGATGCAATCTATGGACGACACTTGACGCAAAGGGTATGGTTGCGCAGTGCAGTCGGCTATTTCTAGCCAAGCATGTAGCTACTTGGTTCGCGAAAAAGTGGTGGCGGCATCACATGATTGACTTTGATTTAATGGTGCTTCTCAAGTACCGGATCTTGAGCTTCGGGGTGAAAATCCTATGTTTGACCCAAGTTGGTTACATCTGGCAATGATGATGTGTTTGCATCGTTACCTTATTGAAGGCATTGCACGGATATGTTCAGATTTGTTATTCAGGGTGAAAACCTTAAATTTGGCCTCTGATGGTTGGATTCGGTGACGGCGGCGCTTGAGCGCCGTTTCCTTCTTGATGGCGTTACCGTTGAAGAATCTCGTTGTCCTTGTGATGTCATGAGATAGTTGGTGTGGATATGATCGTTGTTGTAGTTTGTTGATCATTGTTGATCGCTTCAGGGTCCTTCTCTTTTTCCTCACTTAGGCATGGCTTTGGTCTTGTATGACTTTGCTACTTGTCGGCGGGTTTATTTGCGTGTGAGTTAGTGTTGGCTGTGTGCATTTTAGTTATACAAAGGCTGGGTGTGTGCTTATTTTGTCTCTATCTTCTTGATGCTTTATTCTGGATCAATAAAATCCATCCTTTATCGAAAAAAGGATAGCTAAAAATAACACCAGAGCATAAGATAGCTTCTACTCCCTTCATTCTAATGAATAAGACGCGCACACATTTCAAAATCAAACTTATAAATCAGACCGGCCAAATGTGAGTTATATGTGACAAAATAATATAGTTGAATCCATATCCGCAAAAAGTTTTCAATGATATAATTTTAAAGTGTGTGTGTGTGTGTGTGTCTATAGGAGTAGAATTTTTTTATCATAGCTTGCCAAAGAACTAGTTAAGGTTTTTAACTGTGTAAAATTTACGAAATCCCCCTCCCTCCTCCCAAAAAATACTAAAAAAATACACCTATAATATAACATGATCCAACTAAGCGCTTGAAAAATACAACTTTATGTGTCCTGAACAAAAAAACAAGTAGTTCATTATATATTTATGTCGCTGGGAGCTGAAATGCTTGTTTTTGTCAAGGACAGATAAATGCATATTTCATAATCCGTCCATTGGATCATCTTATTACATTTTTTACGGTGGGGATCATCTTATTACATTAGATAGATACTTCACTATTTATTATTATTTTTGATAACTTTTAAACCATCAAAAGGTTAGCAAGCCGAAACAAGTTTTGTGGCAAGCCTTTTGTTCTTTTGTCCAGGGGACATAAAGTTTATTTTCCCAATTGCTCTGTTGGACGACCCATGATCTTATATTAAATGTGAGGTGTTCCACTAATTTGTTTTCATGATTTTTGAGAACGTATACACCATCAAACCTTAAACGATTTCCACATTGTCCATTTATCACCAGTTAAAGCTCCGCCGAATTGAATATTCAATGGGTGTGCCCCAAGCGTCGAGGCCTCTAAGGTCTCTTCTCTGTGAACAATATCATACAAGGATGGATATTCAAGAGCGAATGGAGTGTATATCACCAACCATGAAAGAACCTCTATTAAAAAATTAACCTTCACCAAACCGTTCAAAAAAGGCGAGTCTGTTGGCCTAACAACTACTTGTCATAACATTTTGGAATGCAAGTATTTATTGTGCTAGAACTCTTGCCACATACCTTCCTCGTTGAGTAGCTTATACAACCATCTGCTGAGTAGCTCTTATTTTTTATCTTGAATTTTTCAACACCTAGACCCCTTGATCCTTAGCCCTGCGCAAAATGTCCAACTTCAGAAGTCTGTATTTTCAGTTATGCTCATTGCATTGCTAGAGGAACCTAGAATGATAAAAATCTGGCCTTTTCAACACCCCTTTGGGTATCTAAAAAAAGGAGAGCATGAAGATGGAGAGGCTGGTAAGCACAACGAGTTGATGATAGAAAGCCTTCCTCCATAGGACATGGGCTTGCCCTTCCGACAGCTGAGCTCAAGATAAGTAAATGGAAGAGTCCCCACCTCACAGCCAAAAATGTGCCTACACTGGACCTCTTCCACTTTGTCCTTGCCAAAAAAGAAGAGCTCACTTATGCAGAAGCTTATTTTGAGACTGGACAAGTTTCAAAAATACAAATGATCAAGTTCATATTAATAGCCTTCTGAAGGTCATTCTCCAGAAATAAGACCGTATTATCAACATATTGAAGAAAAGACACACCTTCATCCACCAGATGCAGAATTAGGCCCTAACCCGATCGTGCTCTTTAGTCCTTCCTATAAGAATAATAAACATATTGCCAATGATATTGAAAAGAATTGGCCATGATTTTGATGACAACACCATAGATACAAAAGCATGAAACGGATACAAAAGCATGATTGGCAATACCCAACCTCTACATACCTAAGATGAACACAGACACAAACGAATAGTCTGACAAAGTAAAAAATGACATCTTGGCAAAAATAAAGCCATATGAGACCGAAATTATGCCCATGTTGAGGGAGGAGGTGGAACAACATAGAGATTATGTTGTCACCCATGTTCGGTAAAAACCTCCTTGATCACCCGCTCCAACTACATACACACCGTCTTGAACAACGGTTGATGCTTCATTCGGTATAGTGTAGGCCATATGCGAAGCCAATGCATACAAAGGTATATAACATGCATAGGATAAGATATTTTGTATTTTAAAATATTATCATTTGTAAACAGCCAAAGAAACCATAGCAAGGCAGACACTCTATCCCTTATTAGTGTACTAAACTTATTTGGTATAGACCATATATATTGGAAAAACTTGTGGGCGAATACAAATTGGACACTGTTTGGATAACTGATCACGTAGAGCGCACAAATTTACATTGAAAGAAGAGGTATTTTATTGCCTAAGAGTGAGTAGAAAACCTACACTTCTTGCTTCCTTGCTAGTTGCGCCAAGTGAGCTTGTCCTTAGTTAGGACAAATTCCCTCTGAATATATCACATGAAAAGCTTAACTTTTAATGCATCTTCAGTTTCCATATTTGTTTATTATTTTCCACTGGAATCTCTGTGTGCGAGAGTGCATGGTATCTAGAGTTGACTGTGAAGGACCCAGATGTAGTTAGATTCCAGCAAAACACATTCCTTCCTTATGCCAGTTTAACTGAATTCAAACAAGATAGAAGATGTTGCCATGACACAAGGCGGGGGCCAATAAAATCCCTTCTAAATGATAAATCCGGCATGGAGGAGCTGAGCACATGTGAAGAGTATCATTCTTCTCGTATACAATGCAGTACAAGGCAGGATATTGTTTCCAGAGAGTGGAGTTTTCTAGTCACTTGTCCTCCCAGAAACTATCTTAGAGCCATCCTTTACTGCAAAAGATCCAAAGCGAAAAAATGTGTCTTTGCCTTCATCAGACAAGCCCAATATTGAGAATCTCCGGGCTTCAAATATGCTTGGGACACACATTTTGGCCTAGATACTTACTGTGCAGCAGTGTTTTTCACACACCATCCTTGGTAAGTAGCTTGAACAACCATTTACTATGTAAGATATCATTCTTGACTTGGAGGTCCTGAATACCTAAACCTCCTTGGTCTTTCAGCGGAGAAACCATGATGCATTTGGTTGGTTTATACCTTTTTATTTCATTATCTCCTTGCCAAAAGAATCTGAATGTGAAATAATCCAATTTATGCAGGACCCCTTTGGGAAGTTAAAAAAATTTGAAAGCATGTAGAACCATGTTTATGAGAATATAATTGATTATAACTAGTCCTCCTCTAATAGAGAACAACTTGCCTTTCCAACTGCTCAACCGTTTCTCTAAGCACCCTTCAACATGGTTCCATTCCACATTAGTGAGGCGCCGATAATGAATCAAAATTTCCAAATATTTACCGAGACTTATGTAACACCCCGGATGTAACTTTCCCAATTTGTACTCCAACTCTTGCTGTTTCGGCGTTAAGCTATTTTATCTTTCTCGGGTTCGGGTCTTTGTCTTCGTGTGTTGTTATCGTTGTCATGCATCTCATATCATGTCATCATGTGCATTGCATTGGCATACGTGTTCATCTCATGCATTCGAGCATTTTCCCCGTTGTCCGTTTTGCATTCCGGCGCTTCGTTCTCCTCCGGTGGCCATTTCCAGCTTTCTTTCGTGTGTGGGGATTAAACATTTCCGGATTGAACCGAGACTTGCCAAGCGGCCTTGGTTTACTACCGGTAGACCGCCTGTCAAGTTTCGTATCATTTGGACTTCGTTTGATACTCCAACGGTTAACCGAGGGACCGAAAAGGCCTCGTGTGTGTTGCAGCCTAACACCCCTCCAATTTGACCCAAAACCCACCTAACTCTGCTCCATCATCTAGAGCGTTCGATCACGATTACGTGACCGAAAACCGCACCTCATTTGGACTCTCCTAGCTCCCTCTATGCCTATTTAAAGACCCCTTCCCCGAAATCCGAATCTCCCTCTCTGAAACCCTAAATTTTCCACCTCGCGTCGGCCGGACACGTCCGTCCCCGGCCGGACATCGTCCGCCGCCCGCCCGCACCAGTGGCAGATGGCCACGTGTGCCTCCGCCGCCAGCCGCCGCCGCGGCCCGGCGAGCCCGCAGCGGGCCCGCCCGGCCCATCGCCGCCCGCGCCTCCCCGCGCTCCCAGCCATCCCGCACCGCCGCCGCCGCTATCCATCGCGCGCCACCCCGGAAGCTCGACGCCGGCGCCGCCACCTCGCCGCCCTCCGATGTCGGCCGCCTGGGTCGCCGTCGCCCGCTGCCGCCGCCTCGCCCGACGCGCCGCCGCCACGCCCAACCACCGAAGCCGCCCCGGCCTCTTCCTCCCCGGTCGACCTCGCCTCTCCCTCCTCCGGCCTCTTCCTCCCCGCCGATGAATAGTGCTCGCCGGAGCAGCCGCCACCTCGCCGGAGTTCTCGGTTCGCGTGCCGTGAACAGTAAACCCTAGATCTCGGGGTGATTTTTTTCTCTAAGTCCCGAAATTGCAGATCCAAGTGCTCCTGTTCATAGCTCTGTAACTTTGCGTCCGTAGCTCCGATTCATGCATATAGCATATCAAAATGTTCATCTCAGAGAGTACATCATTTCATTCCATTGCATCATTTTCATTTGAGTTCATCTTGATGCCCGAAATACTGTTAGAAGAGGGCTACTTGAGGTAATTGTCAGATCTGCTACTTCATTTAGCTTTTTGTCATTTTTGCCATGATTAATGTGTGCATGATATGCCCTGATGCTCTACATATGTTTTGTTAAGGGTTTTGTCATATTTCCAGAGGTGCAACCCATGTATTTTTGTGATGAGTGTGGTGACTAGTGCAAGCTTGCAAAGTGGTGCACTTAGTAATTCTGTTTTCAGGGATTTAGCATTTCCACTAAGTCCTTGAGCTGCTTATCTCATGTTGCCATATGTTCATGTTGTTTCCTAGTGATCCGTGCCTCATTTGAGGATGACCAGTAAGGATGTTTTGTTAATATTGTAGTTCTCTATCCATCCATGTCTTTGTTTGCAATTTTGGAGTACCCTAGCTTGAGTCAATCGAGCTCTACTTTTGCTACTTTGTGAATCTGGGCAGATTGTCAACTTGTTTGCAATTTTGCCGATGATGTTGTAGTTGATCCGTGCATGCCATGCTATTGTTCTTGCCATGTCTAGCTTGAATTTTGTGCCTTCTTGATGGGTGTATGCTTGTCTTTCCATGACTTGCACCGTAGTGAGTGCATCGAGCTCGTGAACTTGCCTACTTGATATCTGTTTCAGCATGTGCCAGTTTTCACTAAGTCTGAAAACTGATTATGTTTTTGCGATGTTCACGTGCTTGTTAGTATATTTTATGATCCCTTTTGGCTCAAGGTCACTAAGGGACTTTTGTTAAGATATTTGAGTAGCTCCATTCCATATTTTACTTTGCCATGTTCAGGTCCTGTAGCATGTAGTTTTGTTGCTCCGAAGAGTGCTACCTGATCTGAAATTCCAGACAAGTGTTAATTTCACTAAGTCTGAGATCTGTTTGTCATATGCATTTTTTCCATGCTTGTTTGAACCTGTTAATGGATGAATTGGTCGTAGCTCAGTACTAGACTTTTGTTAAGCATCTTGTATGCATCCCTGCCATGTATTTTGTTGTCATATTTGGGTGCTGTAGCATGTTCATCTCATTGCATTTAGATGCCTACTTGCTGTAAATCGCAGACCGGTGTCATTTTTGAATCGCTTGCCATTTTCAAACCGTAACTCCGTTTTCGGCGTTCTTTATATCGTTTTCAAGCGATTTCATCTCATCTTTCCAGTGGCACACTTGAATTTCCATGTTGAGGCCAGGTTCATGCATTCCTTGTCACATCTTGCATATGCATCCCGCATCGCATCCCGCATAGCATATCATCATTGCATCATATTGTTTGTCCTTGCACGTGGTTGATTGTGTCTTTGTTGCTTGTTTGTCTTGTTTGGGTAGAGCCGGGAGACGAGTTCGCTAACGAGGAGCCCGTTGATTTTGCTTTCGAGGATCCAGTCAACTCTGACAACTGTGCAGGCAAGATGATCATACCCTCGAAATCACTACTATCTTTGCTATGCTAGTTTTGCTCGCTCTTTTGCTATGCCATTGCTATGATGACTACCACTTGCTTTCAAGCCTCCCAAATTGCCATGTCAAACCTCTAACCCACCATGTCCTAGCAAACCCTTGATTGGCTATGTTACCGCTTTGCTCAGCCCCTCTTATAGCGTTGCTAGTTGCAGGTGAAGATTGAAGGTCGTTCCTTGTTGGAACATTTATTTACTTGTTGGGATATCATTATATTATCTTGTTATCTTAATGCATCTATATACTTGGTAAAGGGTGGAAGGCTCAGCCTCTCGCCTAGTGTTTTGTTCCACTCTTGCCGCCCTAGTTTCCGTCATATTGGTGTTATGTTCCCGGATTTTGCGTTCCTTACGCGGTTGGGTTATAATGGGAACCCCTGATAGTTCGCCTTGATTAAAGCTTTTCCAGCAATGCCCAACCTTGGTTTTACCATTTGCCACCTAGCCTCTTTTTCCCTTGGGTTTCCGGAGCCCGAGGGTCATCTTATTTAAACCCCCTGGGTCAGTGCTCCTTTGAGTGTTGGTCCAAATAGAGCCACTTGCAGCGCCACCTCGGGGCAACTTGAGGGTTGGTTTTAGTTGTACGTAGTGTTCATCTGAGTGTGCCCTGAGAAAGAGATATGTGCAGCTCCTATCGGGATTTGTCGGCACATTCGGGCGGTGTTGCTGGATTTGTTTTAACCTATCGAAGTGTCTTGAAGAACTGAGATACCGAGTCTGATCGGAACGTCTTGGGAGGAGGTCTATTCCTTCGTTGACCGTGAGAGCTTGTCATGGGCTAAGTTGGGACTCCCCTGCAGGGATTTGAACTTTCGAAAGTCGTGCCCGCGGTTATGGGCAGATGGGAATTTGTTAATGTCCGGTTGTAGATAACTTGAACCTTAATTTAATTAAAATGAATCAACTGAGTGTGTTACCGTGATGGCCTCTTCTCGGCGGAGTCCGGTAAGTGGACACGGTGTTGGAGTAATGTTTGCGCAGGTTGTTCTCTAGATTCTCGCTCGCGCTTTGCCTCCTCTTCTCGCTCTCTTTTGCGAATAAGTTAGCCACCATATTTTACTAGTCGCTTGCTGCAACTCCACATATTTACCTTGCCTTACCTATAAGCTTAAATAGCCTTGATCACGAGGGTGCGAGATTGCTGAGTCCCTGTGGCTCATAGATTACTATTACACCAGATGCAGGGCCTGATGGTTCCGCTCCAGGAGACGCGCTTGAGCTCAAGTGGGAGTTCGACGAAGACTCTCAACGTTACTATGTTTCCTTTCCTGATGATCAGTAGTGGTGCCCAGTTGGGGGTGAACGGGACCGTTGTCGCAAGTTGGGTTATCTTTTATTTTGGCGCCGTAGTCGGGTCATGAGTGTTTGGATGATGTAATGTTATTTATACACTTGATTGACGTCGCGAGTGTAAGCCAACTATGTTATCCTCCCTTTTATTATCTGATTACATGGGATGTTGTGAAGATTGCCTAACTTGCGACATATGCCTTCAATGCGATTATGCCTCTAAGTCGTGCCTCGACACGTGGGAGATATAGTCGCATCGAGGGTGTTACAACTTAGCCTTGTGCACGACCAAACAAGTTAGCGTATTTTGCAACCAACTCTTTGACTTCTCAAAACAAAATAATTAACTTTTACGGAAGTTAATTTTAAGATGTGACATTTGCTCAAAAGTTGAAAGCAAAAGTTGCATACTTCTAATCTTATCCAGGTCATGTTCCATAAAAACCCATAACATTGGCATATTGCAAAACTGAGAGCCCCCATCCACATGATGTGGCGCTACTAGTGCAATTTGGTCGACCTTTAGGCACGTTCGGTCAAAGTAGGCAACATGTCACGAACAATGTTAAATAACATTGGAGTTAGTGGGTCGCCCTGGTGTAATCCCTTTTTTGTCTCGAAGTAATGACCTATGTTATAGTTGACTTTGATAGCCACACAGACTCCGATAACAAAATTTTGGATCCACTCATACCATTTATCAAAGAAACCTTTCATTCTCAGGGTTCGTTGGAGAAAAGACAATTTGAGTTTATTGTATGCATTTCAAAGTCAATTTTGAATAAAACTTCCACTCATGTTCTTTCGGTTATATCGTGAATGCTCTCATGAAGGATAACTATTCCATCGAGTATATTTCTTGAATGAAAAACGTTTAGGATGGCCGAACAACATGGGCAGTAACCTACACAAGAGTTGCTACAACTGCTCACGGATACAACTACTCATGGATCCGGCTGGTGCAACTCCAAGTTTAGCATGGCTTACATGGTGAATGTGGAAGCAACAATCAAGGAAATAGATGCAGCGAGATAATTTCCAGGTCTGAATGGGACTAGGTGTCTAACAGTACCTTTTCTAACTGATGTTAGCCATGCTACTGAAATCATCAACAGAGCAAAACATGGATTTTGATAGATATCTAAAATGGACGTCTTTGTTTCCAAAGGGGTTATATTGCTTATGTATATGCTAGCTGGAATAGATGACGACAGTGCATTGCAGCTTTGCCAAAGGTATAGTCCCAAGGTTAGGCCAACAGAGTGGTGCATCACTTTTTGCAAACCCTATCCATTGTCATTGGCGGAAACACGTTGATGCTAGTTTTCTCCCTTTGGCTATAGTCCAAACTAATTCGGGACCCAAGGCAAAATAAAATAAATATTTTTATACCAAACTTCTATACTTATTTAATCACAGTTTATGTCATACTATAATTTAAGGAGTATAATTTTTATTATTTAGTTGGTATAATAACAACATAATTTAGTTGGTATAATTAACCCTTGTTCTTTATTATTATTTGTAGTGTCTATTACTCATGATTTTATTCAGGCTAAATTTAAATTAAGTGATGTAAAAAAATATTTTGTGACAATTTCATAAAGTATATAGTGCATACATACATATTTGTATGTATGCGCAAATGTTGTGTATATTTTAGTTTCATTAAATATCATGTTAGAGGTTTCTAAAAAATAATGCCTAACTAATATCATAATAGTGCTTTTTAGTGTATTATTAGATGGACGTATTTATAGACCCTTCTAGAGTATAATTGTACATTTGCAAATGTGTTGCAACTTGCAAGTTGGATTTCCTAATAAGTCCAACTTTCAATGTATCTGACCTCTCTTCATACTTTGGACCATCCGAGTCGAGGACGTTTCCTTTTTGAGAGGGGAAGGATGATGAGGACATCACAACCATCAATAAGGCTCCACTAATCACAGGTCCAATCACAAAAAGTCGCGCCAAACAAATACATGATCAGGTGAACGCTAACCTAAGTTTATACTGCACTGAGTCAAAAGCCTTCCGGATGTCCAACTTGAGAAGCAAGCAAGGGGTTTTGTTCCTATGGAGCCACCTCATGAGATTTCTGAGATACATGAATCTTTCATGGATGCTCCTTCTCTTGATAAAAACACTTTGCACATTGGAGACGAGGTTGTTCCTGAAAGGACCAAGGCGTCTAGCTAGCACCTTGGCGATGATCTTGGTAATCCTCAATCTCTTCCACCCCATCCGTCTTCGGTAGAAAAACAATGTTGGCCGAATTGAGCCAGTGAAGGTTCATCGTTTGGAGGCCACTAAACTGATGAATAACACATATGACATCCTCTTTGACAATGTGCCGGCATTTCTTGAAGAAGTTTCCCGTGAATCCAACCGTTCCTGGTGCCTTGTTACCAGGTATGAGGGCAATGGCGCTTTTTACCTCATCCTCCGATATGGCGGCATCAATGCTAAGATCAACCACCCTCAAATTGAGGTTTTCCCAGTTGAAATATCTTGGTTTGGGTTGACCTCTACCCAAGATGCCCGTGAAGTGGTCATGAATGATCTCCTCTTTGGTTTTACTACCAAACATGCCCGTGCATTGCAAGGGGAGATCAAACAATAACACATGTCTGTAATGTGATAAGCATTCTCATGACCCTTCACAAGTCCACACCCTCTGCTTTAACATCACAACCAATGGTCATTCGGCATGGACGATGGCCTTGAAAAACAACGAAAAACATGTCAAACAATGAATCGATTGAGGATAGGCTTTTTAAGAATGTCAATTTGGAATGATGTCAATTTGGAACATGAGATGTGGTCCCGAGTCAACTTAATTCAGCTTATTAGTTCATTCTGAGTTTTAAAGTAAAATTTTATGGAATAACATTATTAATAAATTTGGATATCATGTCATGAGCTAAATTTAATAAAAAATCAGAAATAAATAATATTATGAACAAGTTAAAAAGTAACAATAACATCAAGTAGATTAATCTCGAGTACAGTGGCAGCAAGCAAAACATGCTTGTTTGTGTTAGGCGAGATGGGGATAGATATCTAGTCAAGATCTCCTCCCCTTCCAATCACCGCCAGATGTCGCGACTCATGCGAACTCCAGACCCTAGCGCCCTTGCCCCCCGAATCCAACATTGCTCATTTTCAGTCCATGTCTTTTGTAGCCGACCATCAACTGCTTCACATTGGTGGGCGCTAGGATGTAACAGCGGCAACCAACCCATTGTACACAATGATGTGATACATATGTTTCTACATGTACATATATAGCACTAAGTCAGCTAGTAGTTTTTCCTTCAAAAGAACAAAAGCTGGCAAGTAGTTTTTTTTCTTTAAAAGGGAACAAAAGCTAGCTAGGAATTCTAAATGGGTAGAAATGAACATTCCCTATTGTACCAATAATAGATTTTGTGAGATCATTAAATTATCCTGTCTATTCAACTTTAAAAAATTGAAAAGGGGGAGCTCCCCGGCCTATGCATAGAACGATGCATACGGCCACCTTTATAAAAAGCAAATAAGTTCAACAATGTCTTGCAGTCTCGAAAAAATTAAATAAAAGCTCACAAAGAGCCAATGAAAACGGCCACAAAAGCCACAATTGGCTGGCACAAAAAGATAGGAAAACTAATTGCCTATCCTATTACATGACCGCCATCCAAACCGGTTGAATATATCCCGTGCTACCATCTCCCACCGGATAGATCCAGTAACCAAACGATCCCTGGCCTCCGTCGGAGTGAGTAGCGACCACATACAGATCAATGCAGTGGCCCGGAAGATAACCTGCAAAAAATGAATATTTGATGTTCTGTTGAAGACGAAATTATTTCTACAATTCCACAGAGCTCACAATAATGCACATACTCCTACGCGCATGTGGCTCGCTGTTTCAAACTCTATCCCGTTGAGCCACGCTCCAAATAACGAGCTGACGGAGTTGGGAGGATTAATGTTAAAAGCTATGTGCACCGTCCGCCATAGAACCTTTGCCAACGGGCAATCCAGAAAGAGGTGTTTGATAGTTTCATCCCGATCACAAAAGCTACACCTAGTAGGTCCTGTCTAGTTACGCTTTGCCAGATTGTCTTTAGTTAAGATGACTTGTTTATGTACAAACCACATAAACACTTTGATTTTCAACGGAACCTTGACTTTCCAGACATATCTAGAACTGGGAATGGAGCTAGAATTGATAACATCAAGATACATTGATTTAAGTGTAAACTCTCCAGTCCTAGTAAGCTTCCAGCGCAACTTATCGGGCTGTTGAGACAGCTGAACCTATATCAGTCTACTCACTAGATGGAGCCACGCTTCCCAACGATTGCCGACTAGCGTCCTTCTGAATTGAATATTAAGGGGGACGGACTGGAGTACTGTTGCAACGTAAGCCTCGCGTCGTTGAACAATACTATAAAGAGACGGGTATTGAAGCGCAAGGGGTGTCTCTCCTAGCCAAGTATCCTCCCAGAATCTCGTGCCCGCGCCATTTCCGACAATAAACTGTGTCCTATTGAAAAAGGTTGCTTTAGCTCTCATGAGCCATTTCCAAAAAGGCGAATCCAGCGGCTTCGCTATCACCTGTGACAATGTTTTGGATTGAAGATACTTAGTACGGAGAATCTGCGCCCATGTGGCCTCAGTCTCAACAGATAATTTATATAGCCACTTATTGAGAAGACATTTGTTCTTGACTTCAAAATTTTCAATCCCAAGACCTAAAAATGAGGGAGAATTTCACTTCCCCGGCCTCTGCACCAACTAGGGATGCATACGGTCATTTTAGTATGAGTACCAAGATAAACATGGTCCTCGGAATTTTTTAAATGAGTATCAAGATATTTTTCAATGAGTGGTTCCACCACACACCAAACTTGATCCTCAATAAATTGAGGAAAACTCGTGTGCATCACCTGTCAATTCTAGGAATTAAACTCGGGTCGTTAGGCTGCACAACCGCATGCCCAACCACTGAGCCAAGGCTCTCTATTCAACTTAAATGGGTAGGAAACATATATAATAGCCATTTTGAAAATACCCCATATAAGGAAAAGTATTTTTTAAATGATTAACATGCAAGATAATAGCATGTTAGATTCTACACATTTTTCTGAGCGATTTCCATATATAACATGTTAATTTTGTGTTAATGTTTGAAAGATATGAATATTTTAAAAAGTACTTGAATCTGCAAAAAAATAGAGAGTAGCTGGGCCGAATTACAACACTGTGCAACCCATCTACTAACGACCCTTGGGCGAGACAGTTCTCTCTTACGCCAACTGGAATTCAGAGAATAAAAGACAGGAAAATGGAGTAGCAGGAATCAAACTCAGGTCTCCTTAGTAGAAGAGAATGGCTCCGACCAGTCGGGTTATTGTTCACTTGTGATTTGTAAGGGCTTGATGTATATGAACTAAACGCGACATGCGCTGACTTAAGTAAAAAACGAATTCTTTTTTCCCCTTACGGGTGTCATGGGTGGATAATTTTTGTCAGCTTCAAGGGTAGTTTGATGACGTACGAACAGAAGCACTAATGATTTTATTATTAGGTTAAGATGATCTGTGGCGTTGTTCCTCTTCAGCCTGAGAATGTGGTTATTTATATGTCTCCCGTTGACTCTGAGGTGGAAGAATTTGGTATTGGCGTCATTCTTCTTAATGTTTTGCAATGCGAGTGCATATCTTCTTGCGCGCATGCTCAACCGCAGCAATGCTGATGACACGGCATGACGAGAGTCTTGAGAAATGTCCATGCGGAGG
This sequence comes from Triticum aestivum, assembly GCF_018294505.1. Classification (NCBI taxonomy): domain Eukaryota; kingdom Viridiplantae; phylum Streptophyta; class Magnoliopsida; order Poales; family Poaceae; genus Triticum; species Triticum aestivum. The sequence goes on from NC_057800.1 coordinate 627,985,398, forward strand.
ATGACGAGGAGGATGGCATGAAGATGCAACTTTGCCTTGGAGAAGATCCCCTTGCTCCATCTCCCAAGATTCCACTCCGTATGCTTCAGCTTATGGAATGGCCGCTGATAAGGCGCTGTGATCGCAAGGCTCCTCCTAGGCCTTTGAAACAACGTCAAAGAAGCGTGGGAGACACGACCAAAAGTTCTCGAATTTGAAGCATCTGTCCCTTGGGCCCTTTGTCATCAGCTTGGAGGAGAGGGCAATGATCCGATAACACTGAAGACAAAGCGAGAAGCACCTGGGATCCAAAATGCATGTCCCAATCAGTGTTGTAGAAGACCGGGTCAAGTTTGCACAAGGTGGGGTTAAGCCTGTCGTTGCTTCAAGTGAAGTGTCTCTTCTAAAGGTGAATCTCCTCTGAGGCAACTCGGGGGCAACCCTAGCACCGCCACCGCGGTTCCCCCTCCCTCTTCCTCCTCTCCGCCACTGCCAAAGGGCTCCCGACGCTCGGCGCGTGTCCCCGATGATGGTGGCGGCAGGGATCTGGCGCCTCCTCCTCGGATGGAGGGCCGCGATTCCCAGGGCGGCGGCCCCAGTCGATGGCGTGCGGCGCGGCCTGAGTGACGGGCGGCGCCGGCGGGTGCTGGTGGGTGGCCTCCCATGACTACATGGGCAGCGTGGAGGTCGCGGTCGAAGGCGCAGCGGCGACTCCTCGCAGTCCGCCGGGCACCTTAGTGAAGCATCAGTGTCGGCCCGATCTGCTCTGATCCATGCTGGCATTGGTCCCTGGCGACGGTGTCCATCGTCCCGTGGTGCCAGATGGCCGGATCTGGCGTTTGGGTGTGGTTCCGGGGGAACCCCCTGGCCGGCGCGGCGGCCCCCCAAAGTCGACGTCTCTGGCACCAATCCCCTCCTTGGAGGCTCTGGGGTGGACCCTCCCCCTTCCGCCTCCTCCCTGAGCTCCGGCGAAAACCGGTTCTCCCCTGGTCTGGGCGTCGACGACACCTCGGCGATGTGCACCTTCTTGAAGGCAGCGGTCGGGATTTGCTCTTGGTGGTGGAGCGGTCGGTGTCTTGGCTCCGAAGCATGGCGGCCTGGCTGTCCTGCTCTTCATGCTCGGTTTTGCCCTTGCGCTGCGAAGCATCTTTGGTCTTCGTCATGGTTGCGCGCCTTCGTCCGACAGCTCGTGCCCCATGCTCCGTACTGCCTCTACCGACTTTGTTTCTCGTCGGGTTGGCCTTCCATTGCTCGTGGGTCAGCGTTGTCTGCTTCTCCTTTGGCAGGTCGGTCACCTTGAGCTGGGCTATGTGTAGCCACTCTGGTCGCCGGTGCGGCACTCATTGAACCTGGGTGAAAGGGTAGTGGCCCTTTGCGACGGTGGAGACAACTCAAGTGTTGCCCAAGTTTGGCCGAGGATGTAGCCGGCGCTCAATGCTTGCACGGCGTGTCCCTCCTCCCGAGTACCTACTTGGCTAGTTGGTGTACGCGTAGTGCTGGTCGTCGGCAACGGTGCTCTGTTGTTGCCATTGTGCTGTTCTGCCTAGTACCTTGTATCTTCTTTTCGCTTTGCTTTGCATTCATCCCCTTTGTAATGTGGTGCCTTTATAATCCTGGCCGGTTGATGGCTTTGTTAATTCAAAGTCGGGCTAGGTTTGAGCTCTCTTCAGGCTCGGCCAGCGCCTTTTCTCTAAAAAAATCTCTTTGAGTTCGCAGGAGTAAGGGTAGCCCAGAAGCGGTTGATGCGGGTGCGGTTAACAACTTCGTTTGTTCTTATCGCGAGCTCAGTAAATTTGGTTGAAGTCATCCATGGCGATCCATTTAGTTCACTAGGAGGCTTTTGCGCGATCAACTCGTTGAAGAAGTCGTCCTTCCTGTTGGCGGCCGTGGGTCCGTAGACACTAAGTGATCTTGAAGGACGAATCAGAAAGAAGCACATGGCCCGTCGCTGAAAGATAGAATTCGGAAGCGTGGATGTCTTCTTTTTTTTTTGCGGGTAGGAAGCGTGGATGTCAGATACACGGACAACCCCATCAACCCTTCCTCATGGAGTTGCCGCCACATTGCTACCCGAAACCATCATCTCGGCTTACAACAAAGATCCCGGAGCCGCTACCCCGACGTACGCCACCCATGACGGTGGGAGAACTCCACACAACAGCCAAAAGATGAACCTCCAAAGCGACGCCTCCAAGGAGGTTACGATGTAGGCGCCGCCGCCGCCCACTCCAGAAAGCTGGAGTAGCAGACGCACTAGTACAAATAGTTATCAACTACAGAAATATGAAAAGAAAATGGCAACTATTCATAGCAACAAATGGCATATAGACCCACATAGCCTATACGAGTACTACTTTGTGTACAGTTCAGAAAATCTTAGCATGCATCTAAATAACTTGTGATGTTGATTTCATCTTCACCTATGGTGCGTTCGACCATATAGATTCCATTTCCCTGAGAAAATCATATTCAGATTTCTCAGGTAGGTCAGCCTACCTGAACTCAGCACGAGAATACAACTTTTCCTCATCTTTGCTTTGCAACACCAAGGGCTTCCCCTAAGTTTCGTCCGTGTCTCACTATCCTCTACCCCGTCTTGGACCTCTGATTCACATACAGTTCTCGGTTCTGCAAATTGCAGTTAACTAGTTCTGACATAAATGAATGATGTACTTACGGAGTCCTTTATAATTAATGAGTGTTTTACTGCCATGTTACCGATGCTGATCTTGGTTATCACTTGTCAGGCGGCTAGTACTGGTAAGGCCATTGCTCATCTTCGGGCTGAGTAGTTGAAGTTCCCTGTGCCATATAGTAGAAACAGTTATAAAGATGTGCACCTAAACTGAAGACAAGTGCCACAACGTTGAAATGGATTGAAAGATCATGCGTTCAGTGGCGATAGAAATATCGCAATACAAAGACTTTGCAAATATTGTACCCTTCGAACGATACACATGTGTACTTATTAGTACCTACCAACAAATGCAAGTTCCATATCAGAACATGATTAGTCGTCCTAAAATAAATGACATGATTAAGGTTAAGTACAGTGGTTCTGCGGTTTTAAAATAAAATGAATATTTGTTCTGTTAACTCTTTCCACACTTGAAAGCTTCAACTGGACAGTTTTGGACAGTTTCAGAGAAATATGAGCAAACAAGCAAAGTAACTATATGGTGTGTACAATGGTTGCGTTGTCAACAAGACAATCCACTAATCCCGCACATAATTAATCAGAATAACAAAATATATTCTTATTCCCCTTCCCAGGACAGAATAAAATTACAATTATCAATATTATCTAGAAGGGGTTAATTGGGGAGTGAAGCAACAATATAAATAAAAAGCCCATGCTCATATTGTTGTGGCAATGAATACTAACTTTTTTGTTTATAAATAAAATGGGATGTTGGTACTTTGGACATTGTGATACAATTTCTCTTCCTTCCTCTCGACATCCTGATATAAAAGTATCTACAAGGTTCATACGCAAACAATCGAGCAAATGTCGCTTTCAAAATTTCACAAGACCTTTGATCAGAAAACTAACTTCTTTTGTACTTGCTGATTTGCAGGCCATTATTAGTCCTTCCAAGCCAGCAGGCCTGTGGTCAAATTTCTGCTGCAGCTGGTCCTGCCCCTCCTTTCCCTTTTTCATCTTGAAACGAAATGACAGAATTATACTTTATAAAGATAAAGATAAGGCAATTTTTTTTAAAGGAGGACATCTGTCGGCCTCTGCATTATTGAGATGCACACAACCATATTTATTTATCGACAAGCATGGCAATAAGAACGATAAAGAGAAATATTACATCATTTCATTTAAACTACACAAAAGTGGCATCGCTACGTACTGCATAATTTACTGTTTAGATTTACAACAGTTTATACTGCATCATTTACTGTTTACTACTAAAGAATCAGGGTTCTTTGATAAGTAAGGCTATGTTTGGGTACTTAGGAATTAATCAGCTAGCGCATGAATTAACCAGCAAATGTCTACTTTGCATAAACCTTAAGGGGTGAAAACATATACCTTTCTCTATAATTAACTGCTCAATTAATTATCAGGATTTGAGTATAGCTACCTAGGTAAGTTACCTCATCACCTTGCTTCAGCAATTGCTGCTGCTGTCGCTGCATCTGGATGGCAGCCGCAGCGGCAACCGCATGATCAGTGAGCCCAATCTTCATTGACTTTGGCATCTTTACCTCCATATTGCCGTTAGTTGAAGGCTCACGCAATACTGTCGATGTTGTGGCAGCGGCAGTCTGCCGTGGCTGTGTCTGATAGAAGACCTTTGATACAATCAACTCCCCTTCCTTCTCGTCCTCTAGGTCGCCGAGGTGGTACTGGTGCATCACCCAATTAGTCTTCTCTGCCTTTCGTGTCTTGCCGAAGTTGATGTACAAGACTAGGATCTTCTTGCACCCCTTGTGCTGTCCGCCCACCATCAGCGGCCGTGTCTTGCCAGTCTTGTGCCACCGCGTCTCGGCACCATTTTTACTGTTGGATAACTCAGTCTCTGCGTGGATCTTTCTCCTCTTCCTCGTGCCTGTGGTGTAGGCCTTTGATGGTCTGTGGAAAAAGTGTTTGCTCTGGCCATTTCTGGTCACACCTGGTGATCAAGTACACATAGTTTGTTTCGATAAAGAAATATACAAGGGTTTAGGTGATCATAATTCAAGTTATAGGAGAATAGGTAGTACAGTAGTTATTGATTCAACCAAAACCTGAATGGATCTCTTTTTGTACGTACTGTATGGCTATGGATCTCGATTCTCACCTGGGAGTTTCTCTGGATGGGTGTAGCAAATGCCATCTTCTCCCTCAATGGTGGGTATGAAGTCATCGATGAGGGAGTGAGCTCTCTTCATCACCTTGGACTCAAGGTGCTCAATCAGCTCCTGGTCCGTCGGATCGAATTTGACACCGGCAGGAAACCCAACCATGTCCTTCTTGCGATAGCGGCAACATGACATTCACCCCAGAAACAAACATCCCATGAGAGATTGAATTTAATTTATTTGTGCACACATGCACTCAAGGGCTGAACAAGATAAGCTGTACTTAATTAATATATATGTACCGGCTTGTGGTGGAGCTCATGGCCGCAGTTGGCGCAGTGCTGGGAAGCAAAGAACCCCTGCTCCTGGAGCTTAGCGTCGATCATGTACTTGGAGTACCCTGGGTGACCCTTGTCCATGAGTTGCTATACATGGATGATACGCTAATTGATATCAGTAAAGAATTAATCTCAATTCAATAAACATGCATCAGAACTTGAGAAGTAACAAATAGAAGGCCCAAGACAGGAGGAGATCAAGCAACCTAAAGAGAGATCAGCTCAGATAAAGCCAACAGAAGTACGTGAAGATAACAACAATTCAAAGGCAGGTATTTTGCACCAATTAATTAGTTATTTGGTATTACAGGAGATGGACCGTACTTCAACTCAAGTCCCCATCGCTGAAAGGATTGTCATAATAATTCTATATATTTAGTTCTTTTTAATCTTCTGAATATTGGCTGAGCGTCCAGAAATTGAACACTGAAGTACAATACTTTCATGAACTGCTGCCCCTGCTCGCCCATAAATCCACAACTAATACAAAATTCCAACTAAATTAACCCCTGGATGGTAGGAACTGTATGCACCTGAGCCAGATAAAAATCTGAGCTGATCTAATAAAAATCAAATCCAGCGAGCAGGAAAGATATTTCTCCTTCACCTAAGGTCCAAGGGCAACTATTCTTGATGGCATTTGCAGCAAATTGAACTTTCCCAAATTATTTTTCTCTGGGGAATTTTCGGGTGAATCAAAAGACAAACCATCCGTTAGCACCGCACTACCAAAATCGAAACTATATCGAAAGGCCAAGGCTATGTTCGTTGTAATTAACAAGCTCGACGGAAGTAATGGCGCACGGCCATGAGATCTGCCGCGAATCAATCTCAGCAAGCGAACGGAAAATAGAAGAGGCGGCTGGGCGAACTGCGGAGTGAGAGGAGCTCACATGGAGGGTGAAGAGCCGATTTTCGGAGGCGCCTTGCGGCCTGCGCTGCTCCGCAGGAAGCCGCCGGTGGATCGATCCAGGCAGCCGACGGGGTGGGAGAGAGACGAAGCGGGGGAGCAGCCGAGGAGAGGAAGAGCAGCAGATCGAGATGATGGATATCAGAGCGGGGAACTGCTCTTCCTTGCAACGCAAGGCAGCACAGGCTGGTTGGAGACTTGGCGTGCTGGGGCGGAGCGTCCACGAGGAGGAACGGGGTAGACTGGGAAACCAGGTGGGAACTGGGAATGGGAAGCCCATTTTCTTTTTCTTTTTCTTTTTCTATTTTTCTTTAACAGAAGGGAAGGGCGCTGTTGTGTTTTAGTACTCCCTCCTTTCCTTTTTTTAGTCTGCATATAAATTTTCTCTGATGTTAAGCTTTTAATTTTTTTACCAACTTTACATGAAAAAAATATCAGCGTTTAAAATACGAAATGAATATCATTAGATGCACCAAAAATTAATTTCCATGCTATATAACTTTAATATCATAGATGTCGATAATTTTTACAATAAATTGGATCAACTTTGTGTGGTTTGACTTCAAATAAACCTTATAGACGACATAAAAGAAACGAAAAAAGTATCTATTAAGGTCCTGTTCGGAAGCTCTGTGGCTTCCCGAAATGGCTGGCTCCTGCTCTGCATTCATGCAGCTAGCTTCTTGAAGAAGTAGCGAATCGCTCGGCTGGCCGCAGCCTCGCATGCATGGGCTAGTAACACAGGAAGCCAGGCTAAGGTCTGTTCGGTCACTACTTAGGCCAGGTTTTATTGGCCTAGTTTGGTCTAGGTTAGCGAGACGCGCGGTCGCTCAGTTGCTCGGGCAGGTTTCTAGCTGCAATTTTGAGGAAACTCCCACTTATGGTTTTTGTGAAGCTGGGTCGGCGCTGCTCCTTGTCTCCGGGAAATTTGCACTCCAAGATTCACGTCTCTGAGAAGGGGCCTTCTAGAAGTAGGAGCGTTCGGGCTGGCTTCACGCAACAATTTTAAACTGTATAATTCCTTGTTTGACAGATCGATACACTTTGACACTAACAATGTTATTTTTTGTGTGGCCTTTAATTTCATGGTTGCCGCCAGATTTAGTGAACTAATTAGTGCATACTAGATATAAAATGGTGATGGGTACTGGGGAGTTTCAATCAGCAATAATACAAGAAAAGTTTACTTTTGTCCTCCCCATAAATTATTATACGGTAGATTGGTAGTGTCAATGTGTCTATTGCCACGTTACTGATCTTATAGCATGGGCCAAGTTTGAAACAGACAACAGATACACTGAAAACTTAGGCTGAAGCATGTCCATTTATAATTTGACAAGCTTAAAATTATTGTTTTGTATTTCAGGTAGATCATGTGTTAATATTTACCTGCAGACTATTTTTTCTTTAGTGGGGATGTTGGATAAAAAATATGTTAATATTTACCTTCCTCTTTCATGCTCATTTCACATTTTCTAATTACAGTTTTCCTAGTGATGCTGAAATGATCTGGTTTAAAAATTTACAAGATTCATAAATCTGAAGTTAATATTGTTGATTTACCAATTGAGCTGACGTGGACCGAAAGTGGGCTGCAATATAATTACGCCAGCCGGGTCTTGAACTCAAGACCTCTTGGCTCCGATACCATGTAGAAGTGCATGCTCTAGCCAATGCAACCAAAAGACCGATCTGAGAAAGAGGGTCGGACATTATACTCCAACAGACTCTTGCAGGAATGACTATGACCGTCGATCATAGTTGTCAACTTGCTTGACTTGTAGAAACTATCTAATGCTCTGGTACTATTTTCAGCAATCCTATATGTAGTCGTCAACTGCACTCTGAAATACCTGGATCCATTCAGCAGTATTGAGTGATGATTTTTCTGTTTTCAATCGGTTGGAACCCCTTCCAGTTTGGTGCCAAAATTAGGTTTGAGCCATATTCATGTTGAAATATCCTCTCGCTGTGGCATAGAGCAAGAAAATTTTGTATTGTTGCATCTAGCTGCTGCCACGGGCACAGCTGACGATGGAGCCGGATCCCCTGACGTACGGCCCCCTGCCGTTGGGCCGCTGACGGGTGGGTCCGGGCCCACACGTCAGTGTGTGGGCCGTACGTCAGACGAGCCGCGTCCGCTGACGATATGCCCTTTGCTGAACACCAGCCAGCTCGTTTGGTCTGGCCATATGCGCTCTATGCAGCGTGGCGGTGAGCCATGGCAGCAATCAACTGAGATCCTGGGCTTCTACCACCATGAATGTGAGTTCTGCAAAGGGACTTGCGGTGTTTTGTGTACCAGTTAAATTGTGAAACCCAATCAAAAGCCCTGTAAGGACTTGTTTTTTATTGACAATTCCTTCGTATAAGTAGGGATTTTAGAGGGCAATTCCTATGTTTTTGGATAGACAATTCCTATATTGAAATTGCTGAAATTCTAGAGAAGGAATGTTCTCCCTATAACCCTTCCAGTGCGACCACGCTGGTCCTTGGCCGCCGTACCAGTATAGGCATGTCATGCTATTCAAACTTCAATGGCTGGGTTGCGGTAGCTGCCAGGGGCCCACAAGCCTGCAGGGCGCCCCTTGGGGGTGCCCCCCCCCCCCCCCGGCTTGTGGCGCCCTGGCGGCCCCCCTTTGGTATTTTCTTCCGCCAATTTTTTTTATTAATTCTGGAATAATTCTTTGTAAATTTTCAGCTCCATTCAAGAACTTTTATTTTTGCACAAAAACAACACCATGACAATTCTACTGAAAACAACATCGGTTCGGATTTGTTTCATTCAAATCATACAAATTAAAGTCCAAAACAAGAGTAAAAGTGTTTGGAAAAGTAGATATGACATCGACGTGGAATAGAAATGAAGTTGGACGACGGCCGGCCGCCGCCGTAGGATAGGTTTGGGGTAGGGTTTCTTTTGTTTGTTCTAAATGTTGAAATGTAATGAAGCTTTGGCGTGTTTGCATGAATCTCGTCAGGTTTATATGAAAATCCGCTGTGTTTGCACGAATTCCGTCCGATTTATATTAAAAGTGTTTGAAATGTATGCAGACAGCGTTGGATGGCGGCCTCCCGCATCTGTGTCTGTGGACTGGTACCTCTGTCCGCAGACCGATGCGGTAGGAAATTTGCGGGTCATTATTGGAGATGACCTTAGCCAACGAAGCTTATTCCTCTCCTTCTCATTGGTATACACATTTTCTAAATCACACATTTCACATTCCTCTCCTTTTCTTTCGTATAGTAGAAAATAGACACCTTTCTCTCAAAAGAATGCAAGAGCAACTTTAGTAGACCCTTTATAACCGGAATAAGGGCAGAGAAAAGCGCGTTTTAAGGGCTGAAATCGGTTGCGGCCCAACAGAGTCCGTAAACTCGAGCGGTAAAAGAGAATATGGGCTTTGTTACGCGTGCAGCCGATTTCGGCCCTCAAACCGTAAAACCACACAACGCAATTGACCATGATTTTGACAAATAAAACACAAATTCTAAGAATTCAAACACATTTTTGACGATATTTGAACATAGTTTTCGTGCCACAACCCGGAAGACAAGGCATCCATCATCCTCATCATCACAAGATGAAATCTTCACCGCCGCCATTGGTACCACCACTTGCCGAACCACCACCGAACCTTGGCACCACATGGCCTCTTGTAGCTAGCCTCCTCCTCTCCAAGATCTCCAACCTTACAATGTCATGTCATTCTTTGGTGACCTCATCCATCGCATTTTGATTCATCATCATGATCTTGTTCTCCTCGGCAAGAAGCTTGCCATGGCTTTGTTCTCGTCGGCCATGGCTTTTCTCTCCTCAATGGCGGCCTTGCGCATGCTCTTCTCCTTGAGTAGTTGCCACTTCTCTTGCTTCTCTTGAGCCTTCTTCTCGGCCAACTCCTTTTTTTGCCTCCAATGTCTTGATCACCAAAAGCTCATTGGACTTGACCATGTGATCTAGCTTGTCCTACAAGCTTGAAGCCTCCACTTCCTTCTTGATTTTGTCCTTAGCCTTCTTGTTTTCATTGGGCTTGTTCTTGTTTCTTGGGCCATCGTCATCGTCATCATCATCATCATAAATCTTGGTGAGTGCACCTCTCTTCGGTGGGGATTCCTTGTCAATCAACTTCCACCTCTCGCTTTCTTTGAGAAGTTCTCAACAATGCTCAAGTTGAAATGCATTTTTCCCTGAAGCTTCCATGTCCTTCTATCTTTCTTGCGCAATTTTCTCCTACAAAATGAAAACAATGTCAAATTATGCAACCAATCCCACGGCTACAAAAGATTTGCACAACTTGGGACATGAAAACAAACTCACATAGTCAGCTTCTGTAAGTGCATCTAGTGCCACCCCTAGTTGATTTTGGAGTATTGATGAGAAACCTGGTTGAGGGACTAATGTGTTTGTGAGAATTGTAGGATAACACAGGTAGTAGTCCCTCATTGATTCGCTTTACCTACCGGAGATGACCCCTAAAAATGTGTGAAGACATTGAAGACAATGGTGGTCTGTGAAGAGTTTCACATTGAAGACTATGACATGAGAAGACATTGTATGAAGACCATGGATTGCGAAGACATAGTTATTTCATAGTTTCCTTTTCTTCTTTGTTGAGTCATAGGAACCACCGTACTGTTAAGTGGGGTCCAAGTGAACAAAGTCAGAGTGACTGAAGTGATGCTCAACCAAATTCTAAGTCTTCGAGCGAAGACAATGAGAGCAAATCTTATCCAGAGCTGGATGAGTCAGCTTTATTTGTAGCCCAAGTCAAGCTGCCGCGTGTGTTTGAAATCTGACCGTTGAAACACGTGTCAGTTCCTTAGTGACTCGGGGTCATTTCGGACAAATCAGGTCGGGTTGCCTAGTGGCTATAAATAGCCCACCCCCTACACCATAAATTGGTGGCTGCTCAGAGTTAGTGCACGACTTTTGTCGTTTAAGAGCAACCCACCTCGAAGCCTTTGAGAGAGAAATCCTTGCGAGGACAAATCCCTAAACACTCAGAGCCAAAGAGTGTTAGGCATCACTGAAGTCTTTCTGTCTGCGTGATCTGAAGACTTGTTACACTTGAGGACTGTGAATCCTCCAGCCGGTTAGGCGTCGCGTTCTGAGCATCCAAGAGTCATTGTGGATCGCTGGTGAACAAAGTCTGTGAAGGTTTGGAAGTATACCTTGAAGACTTACCAGAGTGATTGGGCGAGGACTGTGTGTCCTTAGCTCAAGGGGAATAAGGTGAAGACGCGGTCTTCTGAGTTGAATCTCAGCCTCCCTAACCAGACGTACAGTTGTCACAACAACTGGAACTGGTCCAACAAATACCTGTCTTCACCAAGCAACTGGTTCTATCCTTACCTTCTCTTTACTTACAGTTTGTCTTCGTGAAGTCATTGCCTGCTTGCATTATCTGTTTGACTTCACTGTGTGACTACTTGTTCTGATTAGCTTCATACTATCTTCCATCCTGATTCATACTGCCTAGCTGCTAATAGTCTTCGTGCTTTCACTTCATTGAATACTTGACTATGGCTTGCCTAGTGTAGTCTACCTTCCGCTGCATGTTAATAGGTTCATTTCTATCATTTGTCTTCAAAACTTCCATGTTTTGAAGACTTTCATAAAAATCGCCTATTCACCCCCCCCCCTCTAGTCGATAACTAGCACTTTCAATTGGTATCAGAGCAAGGTACTCCCTTGTTCTGTGTGATTCGGTTTAACCACCTGGAGTTTTAGCTATGTCGACTGCAGGGATAATCAAAGTCTCTGCTGCGTGCCCTGTCTTCGATGGCACTAATTACCCCTACTGGAAGAATAAGATGCGCATGCATCTTGAAGCCATTAATGTCGATCTATGGTATGTCGTCAAGAACGGCGTTCCTAAGACTGGTGAAGGTGTCATCCCTGCTGATGTCAAGAAGTTCGTTCAACTGGATTCTACTGCCAAGAACATCATCTCTGGTCATCTGACCAAAGGACATTATGGCCGTGTGAGTGCTCTGGAAACATCGAAGCTAGTCTGGGACTGGCTCTCCAAGGTCAACGAAGGAGTCTCAACCCAGAGAGATCAAAGGATCAGTGTCCTTCGCAACCTCTTCAACCGCTTCAAGAGAAACGACAATGAGAATGTTCAGCTCACATTTGATCGCCTCACTGACATCACAAATGAGCTTCATGCTCTCGGCGCCACTGAGATCACCAAGCATGAAATCGTCAAGACACTCCTGAGATCACTTGACAGCTCGTTTGACACCCTAGCCCTGATGATTCAAGAACGCCCTGACTTCAAGACACTCGATCCGTCTGACATACTTGAGAGGCTCAACACACATGATTTTCAGCTATCTGAGAAAAGAGATATCTATGGTCCCAACTATGGCCGAACTCGCGCTTTGAAGGCAAAGGTTGTTTCCTCATCTGAAGAAGAATCTGACTGCAGTTCTGGTGATCCTGAAGATATTGGAAAGGATCTTGCTATGCTTGTGAAGAAGTTCCAGAAATTCACCAAGAAGAAAGGCTTCAGAAAGTCTTCACGACCCAGCTCAAGAAATGATGAAGCTTCTACTCATGACCACAAGAAGAGAACATGCCACAAGTGCAAGAAACCTGGTCACTACATCTCCGAGTGTCCGCAGTGGGACAATGAAAACAAGAAGAAGAAGAAGAAGAAGAAGAAGAAGAAGAAGAAGAAGAAGAAGAAGAAGAA